>NC_068364.1:1612582-1845082 GCF_020536995.1 Dreissena polymorpha
AATATAAGAAGCTAATAACATTAATAAGTTTTGTCAATCCATATAATTACATGTCAATACAATTAAAAAAATTGAGCCATATTAAAGGTAAAAGTACAGTACAAAAGAATGCCACATATGTTTTATCGGAAACTGGTGATCTGATGCTAGAAAATACTCTAATTTAAAATAATGGAAAACGACACAGCTTTTATTCAAAACATCTCTTTTTTTAAGTCAAAAATCATTTTTACTTCCAGCGTCGCCACTGAAGCCAACACGGAGCATTTCTAGAGGGACTTTCTATACTGGATTTCGTTAAACATGTATCACAATAAATATATTTGCATTTGAACTGTGTTGAAACTGTTTAATCGCCTTGTAAAAAAAAACTGAATTTTATTCTTATTTTTTTTGTTAAATTAAAAAGTAGTCATCTAAAGCTTTGTGAGACGAGCACGTTTTTTAAGACGTATTACACATTTTAAAACCACGAACTTACAATAAAAATATCGATAACGAGAAAAAAATAGTTAAGTATAATTTGCATAGCAATTTAAAAAAATGCTCAAATCATTCAAGGACTTAAATCGATTTGGTTGCGTTCAAGCAAATGTTAAACTTGCCATTCCATTATACGCGCTTGCGCTTCATTTATAATTATTAAGTATTTTTACATCTATATTTATAATTGCAGTATACTTCGGGTTGATTAATACCATAATTTTGTATATTGTTTTAGGCAATGCTGTATTGCACTACACGTGTAAAATAACTTACAAGCAAAGACTAGACGTCTCATATAGCAACCACACGTAATATTTTACATTATTTACTTTTCAATATTGAACATTATGTACTATGTAAGTATGAATATTTTGCGCAGTGGTCGGGATATCCATATTAGAATTATGCTACTTAAAAATCACCAAATTATGTGCATACAGTTAAAATATTTTGCACTAAAATCATGTTTCATGATTGACAAAAAACGATGCATTTTGTAGAAAATAGTGAGATATTTCCAACCACATTATTCAGAGATTAAGACGCTAGCATGAAAATCTATTCAACGTTTAATAATTTCGTCACATCGGACTTGGGACTTAACTACAACCAAGACGTTAGTTTTTGGAAAGTACTGATAGTTGTAGTAAGATTGCCATGGTGTGATGGTTGCTACGACAAATTGCAGATTGCATTAATTATCTATCCCAGGTCATATATGCGGCGTTCCCACCACATCACAAACGCTTTATTCACGCACATATTGCGAACCGTTTGCGTTCTCGAGGGCATCATCGGTAGTTTCATGGCGTCTAAACCACTGACCACGTTTTTGGTGTTCCTGTTATAAAACTACTGCGACCTTGAAGTTTGCACGTCGAATGCACTTCGACTATAAAGCATGCGCGCTGCAGCTATAGAAATGATGATATTTTTCACCAGACATTTTAAATAATGTCTTCTTCGCTTCCAGCATTAATGATGAATAAAGGGCGTATATTCATCAGCAAAACAGTCTTGTCGGATAAAAGATCTCTGGAAAAAAGCTATATAGTATATTAAACATTTGAAAAATACATTGTGTTAATGCCACTAGAGAACAACACACGACAAGCAAACAAACATGATAATAAACTTTAGAGCACAAGATTGACTATTACGGCGAGTCAAATATCGACCATTGAAATTTAATACTCTATTTTAGACAATATCCCTAGAGTACAACTATGGGTTCACGCCATTTTAAAAACACATGTTGAATGCAGTTGAAGCGACTATTATACACATTTACCGCAATTAGCGATTTAAGTCAGCTTACATAATTAGCCGAAGTTGAGTTTGGATTAACGAAATTTTAAAAACCACTTACGCTGTAGCCCTGGTATGCAATACAATAAATGATGTCTAATAAAACTCGAACTGAGACTGCAAACACATGTTGCGTAACGAATATATGGAGCATTATTGAATAAATATGAATAAATTTGTATCAACGCAATAAACCAAATTTCATGCAATCTTCAAAACGCTATCACGCCTAGACCGACATTTCTTGCCTCGGGTATCAAACGTCAATAAGTTTCGGACACTTCGGGTTTTTATCATACTTGATTAATCCTTGTATATTTACGTGTCATTAAGATCGTTAAAGCATCGGTCAATTCCGTATGTATTCGTTATGTGTCCGTTGCATACGTCATATTTACGTCGCAATTGTTAGACACGTGACTTTGCACACGACCCGTCAGAATTCGCACACGGTTCAATCAACTGTTTCATCGGTTTAGATCTGTATTTTGACTATTTTGACCGTTGGGGGTCTTCGCTTTTATTTTGAATTTAACAAACATTTGAAAACGTTGTGTTGAGTGTAATGAGCACAAATAAAACGCAAAGAAAACAAAAATGGACTTTGTGTACGTTTATCGTGTGATCGAATGACTACGTCACACACAGTATGTACACAAAGGGCAAATGTAACAACAGTCAATGTGTTTCTAATACCGCAACAACTGTCGCTCATATATTAATGAAAGGTTGTTTTACAATTGTTTGGTCACAGATTCCAACCATAAAAAATGTTTGCATCCACGAACAAAATCACACGAAGACTATATCAATATGCTAAAAAACATAGTTGTTCATAACTAATGTTTTTTTATATTCGTAAAATCACGTAAAATGATTACGTACGTTGGAGTGGTTAATTTGCATGTAATGTGACATTTGTGACAGCATGATGTTTTCTAAATACAGTATTAAAGCGTTTTTTTGACAGTCGGAACTATTAAGAGATTAATGCAAATGCCTCTAAATTGAATAGACACAGCTTGGAATTCGTTGGGGCGAACTTTCTTTTATTTATTTAATTATGTTTTTGTTAGTATGCTTCAGCTATTTAGTTCTGATGTACAATATATCAATTGTGGGCTTTTGATGATAAACTTTAGCAAATGCAGATCATACAAACATGTTTCCTAAATCATATCAATTCAGATAATGACGTTTTGTTAAAATAAAACTCATGCTAGAAAGGTTGCCATGTATTTACAGTTGAACTAAATATGAACTTTTATATGAAATAATAAACAAACAGACGTTTGGTTTAGACTTTTTCTATAGTTCTATCAGAAGCCATCTATCGCCAATTGTGAGCTCTAAATAAATTATGTTAAAATAGCGTCTTAACATTGCAATACAAACACAAAATGAATTTAGTGAATTGACGGTTGTAAATCGCCCCACGTTGTGCACAAACGTATCCAAGCTGTATATAATTTGCCAATTCATGTCTGCAAAAACAATACCGTACATCGCTTACATGCAATGATGGGATACATTGTATGATTCTGGTTCATTGGTATAGACAAAAAACGCACGTTCAATTAAGGTACTTGACGTAAAGTATATTGTCAGCGTATAATTATTAAGATAGAGAAACCTGTTACAATGTGATGATTTTCAAGCAAGGATATGCATATTACTTGAAAACAAAACCATCATTATGTAGATTATGTAGCACATTGTTTTTCGTCAACTTACTTGATTATCTAAAACGCTTCATTTTAATCCAATTATATCGTCAATAACTGTGTTAACCACATTAAAGATCGACTGAAAAGAATATCATGCACTATTTATAGCCACACATGCTTAATTCAAAAAATTAACAAAAAAATGTTAGTATGATTCATTCACTCAACTGATAGCATCGCGTTTCGCCAATGTTGACTATAGCTGGTAATTCAAGCTGTAAACAATAGCACAGGAACTTAATTTCGTACGTTAGTCGATGATGCGTGAATTGTCCTATAAATAGACATTGTAATTGGTAACATGGATTCGAGTAATGACAGGCATAAATATCAAACCAGGGTCTTTCAGCATTTTCCAAAGCATTTACAAAACCATTTTATAACATTCATTCATTGAGACATCTATTCGTTAAGTTTTTGTGTACATTGATTGTTTTCATCGCCAGCGTTATACGATTAAAACAATATTAAAAATACGCACGCAATACATTAGTTAATACTTAATTGTATATTGTCCACATGCAATAAATTAGAATGTTATCAAATTTAATAATATATGTGAGAGAAAAATAGAATATTTACTAATAAATGCAAAATATACATTAATCATTAGTTCGTCTGCTAGTGTTCTGTGTGAAGTATATGCTTACGACCTTTAAAAGGCACGTGTAAACGTTAAAGGTGAGGAACTAAACAAAGTAGTTTCATGTTTCCTACCAATGCCTGTTTAAAGGGACCGTCAACCACAAACGACGAAAAAATAAAAGGTCTAAAATACCGTATTTTTACAATTATTAGTTTATATTGATTAAAATATCACGACTGGTATATTACATTACTTGTAAAAGTTGTTAAGTTTTCATATTTTCAGTATATTCGGTAATACAATTTTACTGGGTACAGGTACCAGGTAACTACCAGTTAGCTTTAAATAAAGCAAGTAGATTGTTCATCATCGTCACGTGGTAAACCCAGGAATGCAAAGTGTGCATGCGTAGTGAATTGTATATATTTTATATATAAAATTATCCATCAATTCGCGTTATTTATTGTGTGTATATCGTTATGTCACCTATTTTCGCGATGTACTTTCGATTTCACATCGATTTAATTACCGAATATACTGAAAATATGAAAATTTTTCATGTAATGTAAATCAATATACACTAATAATTGTAAGAACATACGATATTTAAGAACTTTTCTTTTTTCGTCGTTTGTGGTTGACGGTCCCTTTAAGTTGTGTAAACCCATGCAAGGACGAATTACGTTTTGTAGTTGACTGTCGTATGTGCACGGACATTAGTAACACTCTCCACCATATCATGTTTCTTCAATAAGGGGATTATAACCGTGTAGAAAAACATGAATACTGCCATATCGAAGTTTCTACGCTCGTTGGATAATTGTATTATGCTCCTTTATTAAGACACCAGAATATGTATCGGTTATAGTTAGCGTATCTAACAGTAATGTGTGTTACAAGTTAAACAAAAGTTTTTTATAAGTATACATAAATTTTTGTACGGTTATAAGTAAAGATACATTTTAGTATATACATCTCATTAAACGTATATTTCTTTGTATATATATATATATAAATATATATATATATATATATATATATATATATATATATATATATATATATATATATATATATATATATATATATATATATATATATATATATATATATATATATATATATCATTAAACACATATTTAACCTTAAAAAAAATCATGCCGTATTAGTCACTCCGGTTCATCTAACAATGTGCACGATAATCACGATATTCGTTTGTTATTTGTGTTCCTCTATTATGCATGTGGTTATGTGATTAAACTTACAAATCCCGTTCTCTAGTGACACTTCATGATTTTAAAGTATACTAACGTTGAAATGTGTGGGTACCGCTATCCATTGATATTGTATGATTAAAAACTACCTTACGATGGAATGTGTAGTATCTTATCTTAAAGGCTCTATAAAGGTAAAGATCCGTAATTATTTACCGATTTTTAAATATTTTTTCCGTATTTTATATACAAAGGTTATCAAAAAACAATATGCATATGCTATTGGGCATTACCATAAAAATATGAGCAATACAACTTGTTTTGAGCTCAAAAATACTGTGTCCTCCAAGTCAATCGTGTTTACAAACAATAAGTTTATTTACATCGCTGTTTACTCGGGAAAGTGAAAATGAAAGTGACTCAGGTCACCAAAATATATCGTTGATTTTCAATGTTTTCCGGTATCACTCACAAAGTATGTCTCTTCTAATAATGGTCAAAACGTTTGTAGTGATCTAATTTGTTACTTTTTGCTGGTAAAAAGTTGTTTTAACTAGAATTAAAAGTGAATGTTCTTTTGGCTATTTTAAGCATACGTCACCGCTTTGGGGCAACACATCACGTTAGTTGCACAGTTGTAAACATTTATTCCAATTATGAAACGGGTATATCTTCAATACTACTTGACAACGTTGCACCTCAGCTGTGTTATTAGCATTTTTTATGCAAGAGTAACTGAATCCGGTTAAAATTAGGCAAGTTTATATGCATAATAATTGGATTTGTCACCTTAATAGGGCCTTTAAGTTAAGAATAAACAGGTAATTGAATACGTAAAAGTAAAATCACAGTATCCTATTCTATCTTTGTTTCATTTGATGTATAGCCAAATCATTATTTTTTTGTTTTGTGTTCCTAAAGAAGTATCCAAGTATGCACTAAATGAATAAAACTAGCCAGCTTACTAATATACTAGATGCGGCCTCAAGCTTAATTAAGTTACTACATATTTTGTCTGTTTTTAAATGATGAAAACATTATATATCTAAATCACGTTCTTGTATTCTCATGTCAGATAATGAAATAAGTACACTTTGGGACTCTAACTTTTCGTTATTTCAGTTAGACTCTCTTTATAGTGTAACATTGCCTGATAAACCATCAGTACCATGTATGTAGAATTCCAAGTAATTATTTACGGTTACAAGTGTATCGTACAAGTCTACGATTTCGTAGACTTGTACAATGATGCATCTTTATCGATGTTAACTTGTTTTGTATTTATGCGAGTGTATGTCTCCATGAGTAATGCCTGCACGTGTGCATACGCGTTCTTGTAAAATTATACATCAACAACACATCACTTAACGTTTTTCTAGTCGGACTACAATAGATTAATACAAATTAAAAACCAAAATTTTTATTTTATTTTTGTAAACATTTACTACTACAGTGTAAAATACAGCGCTCAATCCTTGTAAATATCATGTTTTTGAGCGTTCGTTTGAGATGTTAATACAGATACGGTTGCTCTATTTTTTTTCTGCTGTTGTTGTAACTGTTGTATTTTTATATAGCATTGTTTGTTTGTACTATTAAATAGCTGTTTTTCTGAAATGCTTACACATTTTGATATATGTAAGTGAACGTTGTGCAAACTATTATCTCTGTGCAGGAAAATACCTTCATCACTTGAAATCCCTTCGTAGTGTAGCCTTGACGGCCCAATCTTTACACAACCGATTATACGTTATTTGTAATCTTCTATTAAGTATGTGATTATGTGATTAAAGTTGTGAATCCCGTTATCCAATGACACTGCCCTTTTTCAAACAACACTAACGTTGAAATGGGTGGATACCGCTAGCCATTGACAATGTATGCTTCAAAACAAATTTATGAAAAATGTGTAGTATCTTATTATAAGTAAAGAATAAACAGATCACTATCTACTAAACAATAAAATGACAGTTTTCTATCCTATTTTTGCTTCATTTGGCGTATAGCCAATCCATAAAATGTTTGTTGTTTGTTTCTAAAGAAGTATCTTCTTTTGCACAAAATGACGAAACTAGTCAGCTGACTGAGATTATTCTATATAGGGCCTCAGGCTTCATTAATTGACTATATATTGTACTCAAAATAAAATGCGTTTATGTTGCGTGGGCAAAAATATACTATTACAGTGTAAAATACAACGCTTAACCGTTGTCAATATCATGCCCTTTGGCGTTCGTTTGAGAGATGAAATTACAGATACGGTTGCCATAACTATTTTTTGTTGGTGTAATTGTTGTAGTACTTTATTGCATTGTTTGTGTGTACTACTATAAAACTGTATTTTGTGAAATGCTTACACATTTTGATATATGTAAGTGAACGCTTGTGTAAATTATCATCTCTGTACAGGCAATTACCATAATCACTCAAAATCCCTTCTTATTGTAGCTTTGACGACTCATTCTTTTTTATACTGACTTTAGTTTATCTTTTGATCCTAGGCTATTATAATTTACTCTTTATACACCCAACATAACCTCACGTATCATAATAAAGATACCAAACATATTATCATCCTTTACCATTTGCTTCTTTTCCCATCCATCTTCTAATCTCTCTGATAGCTTTTTCTCCAATGTGCAGCAGTTCTGTAGCTAACAACGAACACAAATCTTTATAACGTATCCGTCGCAATGTGTCCTCATCGCTTATCGCAACACGCGTATCATGACAGCGTTTCTTGTCCATCTTGTATATATTGGAGGTTATTATTATGTTGTACATTACACAGAGACCAGTTAATGCTGTCATGGTTGCATATAGATCACCAGCTATCTTTCCATTTTTCCTGCACTTATTATATGTATGTCAATTATGGCTTAATATAACAAGCCTTTTTTCATTACAAATTTATGTATACACGTCTATGAACACAGCACTGAGAATTGAACATCCATGCACACGTGTTCTGATAGAAAAAAACATAAACACGGATATTATTTTCCTCAAAAAGCTTCTAAAATGTTTCTTGTGTGCTGCAGCATGTTGTTGGATCTCTATAGTCTTATTGCGAGCAGGTGATATTCATCCTAACCCTGGGCCAACTTTGTCTGATCTATCTTCTAACACAGATGCAAGCAGTTCTTCTTCCTTTCTAAATTCGTCGGCAACAAACCACATCCGTTTTGTACGTTACAATATTCAAAGTCTGGTGCATAAAATTGATGTTTTTTACACAGGACTACGAGAATTTGACATAATTGGATTGACCGAAACATGGCAATATAGTTCTATTTTATCTGCTGATCTCCTATTTGACGGTTTCCACCAACCAATTCGCAAGGATCGCGCATTCGATTCACACGGTGGCGTTGCTATATACGTAAATGAAAGTATTGCCTTTAAACGCAGACAAGATCTTGAACTGAGTAATGTTGAATGTATTTTGATTGAAGTTTTTCCCTCAAAAAATAAATCCATTTTTTTGGCGTGTTTTATAGACCGCCTAGTGCAGATAGATCATATATGATTTCCATTGAAGAGTCTATAGGGCTAGCCAGAGACACGCGAATAAATGATATTTTTATAACAGGTGATTTTAACATAAATGCTCTAGCTGAACCGTCTGCACAAAAAAATAATGATTTATGTCAAAAAAATGAATTAACGCAAGTCATTAACGAACCAACACAAGTAATCGGAATCGGAATAATGTACTACTTTCTGGAACAGGCCAACCCTTTTTAGACCAAACCGTTCGGTACCACTGCACTGTTTTTGTAACATTAAAATTTACAAAACCCGATACAAAACGTTTTATCGACATATCTGGCGCTATGACATTGGAGATTATTCGAAACTACGACAAATGATGTCGGATACTAATTGGGATCTACATAAATCCGAAAATGTTGATATATATGCAGATAATTAAACTAAAACAATATTGAACATTGCAAGTATATGTATTCCGAACAAAAATGTTTGCATCCGTTTGCGTTATCTTCCATGGATGGACAGTAACATAAAAAAAAAAATTCGACAACGGAAGCTCCTTTACCGAAAAGCAAAACAATTTAAGAGTGATATTCACTGGTCAAACTTCCGGCATGTAGGGAATGAGGTTGTTTTACTATTACGAAACTCGAAAATCGAATACTTTCACAATATTGCTCAAAAACTTAAGTCATCAGACCTTTCCGCTAAAGACTGGTGGAAGACACTGCGAACATTTGTCCCTTCTAACACAACTAACACAATACCGCCTCTTTACGATGAACAAATCAATAGTTTTGTAGCGGATGATACAAGTAAAGCGGATATGCTCAACAAGTATTTCGCTAGCCAGTGTTCACTTGACGAAACAAATCACGATCTTCCCCCAATGCACCATACACACACGAACAGTCTTCAGTCTATACATATAACACCAGAGGAAGTAATTGACTCAATTAAATGTCTAAAGGTAGGAAAAGCGTCCGGTCCTGATGGAATAGATAATAGAATCCTAAAAGAGGCCATGCATCAATTAAGCTACCCCTTGTGTGATTTGTTTAACTATTGTCTAAATACTTGCAAAATGCCTTCTTGTTGGAAACTTGCAAATGTGTGCCCAGTTTACAAAAAAAGGCGATCCATCCTTAACGTCAAATTATCGACCCATATCACTGCTTAATACAACCGAGAAAGTCTTTGAAAGAATACTGCATAAACACATTTTTAATTTTCTTCGTACAAATTCATTTTTTTGCACCCACTCAATCAGGCTTTTTGCCTGGTGACTCCACTGTCAATCAGCTGACATATATTTACAACACATTTTGCAAAGCACTAGATAATGGCCTTTAGGTCAGGGTTGTATTCTTCGATATAAGTAAAGCTTTTGATAAAGTATGGCACACATGTCTTTTATGTAAACTGAAACAAGCAGGCATTCGAGAAAAACTATTATCGTTTTTGTCTAACTATATTTCTGATCGTAAACAAACAGTAATCTTACCGGATCGTCCGGATCAACCCCTATTGAAATTCTCGCCGGAGTACCTCAAGGTTCTATTTTAGGACCACTTATGTTTTTAGTATACATAAATGACATTATTACTGACATAAATGCACACATACATTTGTTCGCTGATGATACCAGTCTTTTCATGGTCGTTAATTCGCCTAACGAAACTGCAATCAGATATCGACAAAATTTCTAGCTGGGCTTAAACATGGATGGTTTGTTTTTACCCTTCAAAATCCGACTCAATGATTATTTCTCGCAAAATAAATAAAACAAATCATCCACCATTTACCATGCAGAACATTAATATTCTAATTGTTGATATCCATAAACGTTTAGGTGTTTTTATGTCAAATGACTGAACATGGCATGCGCATATATCCTTTATAAAGGAAAAGGCATGGTCACGAGTTCATATAATGCGTACATTAAAAACAATTTTTGATAGAAAAACTCTCGAGAAAATATATTTTTCGTTTATTAGACCAATCATTAAGTACTCAGACGCTGTATTTGACAATTGTACGCAATACGAAAAAGATGAACTAGAGAAAATATAAACTGAAGCCGCGCGAATAACAGCCGGATGCACACGTCTAGTCACATTAGAAGAACTTAATAATGAATTAGGATGGGGAACTCTCAGTCAACGAAGACGTAAACATAAACGTCCAGATGACGCCCAAATCGCTGAATCTATCCATCCCTTCAAATGGCTTATTAACATTGATCGACCGATACACAATCCCATATTCTCGTACGGCGAAAGACGCTCTCAAATATTACACACGCGTTTACGTACAAAGTGTAGCGCCTTAAATTACCATCTTTTTAGACGTAATATTGTTACATCCCCATTATGTGTATGCGGACTGCAGGAAACGACGTCACATTATTTTATCGAATGTACTCAGTATGCACATGCCCGCGGCGAACTTCTTAACACAATATCCGTTTATTCCGTCCCCTGCATTGAAACTATTCTATTTGGAGACAACACGCGTGACTACCTTACCAATATTAGAATAGCTGATGCTGTTCACAAATTTATAGTTTATAGTAAGCGAGTTGATTCGTAAATAAGCTACAGAACGTCTCACAACCCTTTTCTCTTTTTTTCCCTTATCTAATATTTCAAAACTACCTTTATCTTCTTCCCAGGTCCCTACCACACTTTTCTTCACCTCCATATGTCAACTTAAAATTTGTTTTTTTACAATTAAAACACTATACACGGAGTTTGTCTCTTTCCTAAACTGTAATTATTGTTTAATGATCAAAATCCGATCATGTTCGCCTGAAAACATGTAATTGTATTTGTATAGGGAGAAGAACTATATAAGACATTGTCTTTCGTTCTAATCCTATTCAAACATGTTCATTGTATAAATGTTACATGAAATGCTATGTAATAACAAATTTTATTCTATATCCAATAAATTCATCCCATCGGCATTCTTCATATGTACCACGTGACCGTCCAATATATTCCGGTATTGGATCCAAAAAGTCTGTATTTTTACCATATTGGACAGTTGAGTACACTAAGAAATTGTTTTATAACGATTAAAGCCGTTATCAAGAAAAAGTATCCGAATGTAGAATAATCGATTCACACGGGCGCTTGTCTTAAAAATTGCATAGATGCAATTATAAAGCATTTTAAAATCAAAATTAAAATGAAACAAAGAGCTGAAGTAAGGGATATAGAATAAAAAGCTTATTAGACGTTTAAACTGTACAATACGTGATATATCTGGACTCGCACACAGTTTGAAGTCATATTAGACTCGCCTAACGGCTCGTCCAATATGACGTCAAACTGTGTGCTCGTCCAAATATATCTCCGTATTGTACAGTGAAACGTCTAATAACCTATAAGTATTGCTTGAAATAAATATGTTTAAACTAAACACATATTTATTTGTTTACAGATAAACCCATAAGGTCGGATATGATTAGCAATATTTCTTAAAAATAGTAATTATAATATTGTTAAAATACCTGTCACAATAATAAATACATTATCAATTTCTGACTAACTTCCTCATTTACACACCTCTTATTACTTTGCGATTGAAAAACAATCAATCTGTAACCATATATCGACAAATCATTGTGCCGTGGCACATGATTTAATATATAATGGACTTAATAGTTCTTCTGATCACAGCCCTACACATTGCACACTTTCTAAGCGCCTTAGAGCAGACCTCACACGTTGCCATGTGGCCACATGGTAGAAACACGACACAGGCATCCCTATCCATACAGATTTTACACATAATTTCAGATCGCAAATTCTCATTTTCAGCTGTAATATTTTCAATATATCTTTCGCTGGAATGTGTGTGATTTCGTTTAAGGATTTCTTCACCACTCATGCGTTTAGAATATGGGATATTGTTGATTTGAATTTGCGCACAATCGTGAGGCCCACCGGAGGCCAATCTTCCAAGTTCACTCCAAGCCCCTGACGTATGTTCATTGTATTCAGTCTCAGCATTTTCTGTGTTCGACCTAAAGTCTGATGTATGAATGGGCACATTGTTCGTCTTTCCATTATTCACAAAAACACATGCAGGTGATAACGCCTTATGAATATCTCGAACATTCTCTGTCCAGCATTTAGGTGTGTATGTTGCATGGCAACAAAAACAAACAACTTTTTCTCCTTGACCGTCGTAAAAGAAACCGCCCTGAGCCAAGCGAATGAAGCTTACGCTCGGCTCAAAAGGGAATTTTTCGAAGGATTTCAATCTGTCCCACTCAATATTCATTTTGTTACGATTGATGTTTGAGTATATCCACACTCTGTCGATGGTAGTTTTAATAACGCTTATTATTTAAGGTTACAAGAATGTACAAGTAGTCATATCACACGTTGACATTTTCAAGCTTAAGCTAGAAAATATTCATTCATTTTCAATGTCGTTCTTGTTTAAGTTTTGTTCTAACTCCTTTGATAGCTTTAACGTACATTAAACATAGCTTATATGTTCTCGTTTTAAAAGAGCGTCACACAAACAACACAAATGCTGTTTGCCTGTTTCCATTCTGTGTAACCTTATTAACAAAATACGTGTGTTTACTTGGTTTCTCAAATTTCAATTCAGGTTACGCAAATAATCAATCATCGAGCGCTTAGAGACAATTTTAAATATAGTACTCTGAAACGTGCTTAAAATAAGTGTGCTGTATTTATAAATAGCATGCACCAACAAGGGAGGCAACTCGTGTGGTCACAAATGGGCAGTAAACAAAAAGTCGCAGTTTATTATTTCGCTTTTCATGGGTCTAACTTATGTTTAAAATCTCTTTTCTGATTTGATTTAACAGTCCGAAATTATCAAATCAATAACGTCGTGACACGAATTTGTCAGAACATGCAATTCCATGCTGCATATACTATATTTAGAAAACAAAACTCGTAAACCAAAACGTTTTTAATATTTTTTCGCGGTTATAGACACTGTTCCTGGCTGAAATCGTTGAAATATTACTTTAAATCATCTATGTATTGGTTCTCAACAAATAAGTGGTAGAATATTTGTGGAAAACAAAAATTTTGATAAATGCTTCTGACTGCTACAATTTTACGAGTGGTTACGGAAATAACCGATCATCCAGGTGTATTGACAGACATATCAAGTTTATCAACCTTGAAATAATCAATGTATAAAATAAGAATCAAAATCATACATTAATCAACCAGTTTAAGTCAGTAACATCAAAATCTTTGGGTGCATCCACCGAGTTTTGCGGAAACCGCGACATCTTGTTTTTTCGGAAACTGACGATGGGTAATTTTCGTTATCACTAGAACAATTTCAGCAGGCAAGTTTATGTTAATATTCTTATGTTTTCCGAAAATATTCTACCACGAAATAGTTTTATACCAATACCCAAATGATTTAGAAGAAATAGTTCATTGAATTTGGTGAACATCACTGTTTGTACTTCCTAAAAAAATTACGCCTCAACTTGAGTGCATAAAATATGGAAAAAAATCTAATCTAAGTTTATTCTTCAATATAATAGTTTCATCAGTTCCTATAGCACGGCCACCCAGCTATTTTGGAAGTTATGACACATATCTGATAAACTTGAATTATTTATCTTTATTTAGAAACTTCAATCACATACATGTTTTGTTTTGTTTTTTGGTTAACAAATGCGAAGATTTTGTGAAGATTTATTGTTTGAAAAAATATCGGCAACGGTTACACATGTAATATAAATAGCCAATAACTTATAAAATATTCCCTTTTAATCAGTGTTTTGGTTGTATTAGTCGATTAAAATATCACTTTATTGATTTATTGAAAATTAATTACAAACATTAAATGTTTTCGATACAATGATGATATAACAGATTGATAGGAAGATATGAACAACTAAGGGTTGCGAGGGTGCCCGTCTAAAATGGTCATGTTAGTAACGAAGTACCTAATATCTAAATTTATCATACCGCTGCATTGATATCTGCCTGATATAACGTTGCATATTTGTTTTATCTCAGTTTAACAGGAAGTTCTTATATCAGTCGATGATAGGAGGCCGGTCATATTACTCGAAATCAACAATAAAGTAATCATTTTCAGTAAAATCGAATCAGATTCAACACAACAAACAATTTGATACCAAGATTAAATATCTTTTTAAACACAAAATGCAACACAAACAGCAAAAAACATATTTTTCAAATATTAAGCGCAAGTGATCATGACGTCATTATTAACACGTCCAACGACAAAAATCATATTCTTTCACGCTAAAAATGCAGATTGTTATCTTTTTTTTATTATTGCTTTAAAATCGGGAACGTATAGGTATGATTAACAGAAAAACAGGCTACTGCCTGATCTTTTTTGTAATATATCAGGCTCGACACGAATAATAGCCTCGCCGTTATATTATTCTAAGCAGAGCCGTTATATTATTCTAAGCCTTGCATGATATATTACAAAAATATCAGGCAGTAACCTGTTATTCTCTATGTATATGCCTTTATGTGATGTAAAGGCATAACATATTTAATTAAGTGTATCACTTGTTTTGAAAATGTTTTCATTAAGTTTCAAACGTCAATTTACCTCTTAAGTGGCGGAGAAAAACTAGTGATTCAATATACAGGAAAAGAGGCTATATGCTTATTGAAATTAAAAAAAAACAACAACATCATAAACATCATTATGTATAAATTTTGTGATTCAACGTGGTATTTTTATTCATAAGAGTAGATACATTTTCAAGAATAAACCATATGTTTTAATTGTTTGGAGAATTTGTGCATTTCATCTAGTAGTATCATAGTACCAGTTGTTTGTTAGAAAAACAATGTTTGGAAAGTCTGTAGCCCCATGTTGCCAACACAAAAACAAATAGAAAAATGCTGTCTTAAACCCAAAATATTATTTCTGCACTCAATTTACATCAATTACTTAAGTTTAAAAAATAATTGGTTCGAGCTTTTATAAATACCGGTAGACATAACAGTGTTACGCAAGGTTTGTCAATAATTTCTCAATGATATACCATATACAAGTGAAGTTTTGCTACATGGGTAAACACTTTAGTTATGAGAAAAACTGGAGCCGATAACGAACATGTTTAGAATTTTATAATCGCATTTGTCTGTCTAAATAAAAAGAGAAACAAAATAATCTAGTTTTGGAATTAAAAGTAATAGGCAATTTAACGCACGACACAATACATATTTTAATTGCACGATTCGTCGTACATACGAAGTTAAGCATACATTTATAAAATAACGGTCACGATGTGGGTTTAACACAGATTTTAATTTAAAATGAAGACCAATGTTCAACATACGGGTTATGATCACGGATAAAGAACATATTCTGACTAACAAATATTCACACATACAGAATTATGTAATATATTATACATTGTATATCATATTTGTGTAATTAGTAAATGTCATTTTTGCCGTGTTATTGAGCTGAAAACAGCGGTATTAGGCTGAGGCCGTTGGATATCTTGAATCAGAATATCCTCGCCTGCAATAGAAATGCTCAATTCACTCCAAAACTAAGAAAGGGTTGTTCTTTTGACGTTTTTAAATCGCCAGTAGACAGCAATCATAATAGCTAACTTTCAAGAATACACCATCTATCTCTTGCCCAATTGTTTGAATCCTGAGTCGGCATGGGTAAATCATGCCCCAAACTACAATTTCCCACGTAAATAGGATGCCGTATAATATATTAATTTTGTTGATGTTTCAGTGAGAACTAGCGTTTCTTGATCTTTACTCATTCTATATTACAACAATAATTGGTGTATAATGGTAACAATTTGTTCCATTCCATATATGTGTTCAAGTAGCTCTGCTAATTTCAATTTCTTTATGTATATACCAAGATTCTTCCCCCGCCATGTTGTATATTATCAAAACCTTTGAGTGGATATTTTATTCTTAATCTTTTGTTTATTTTCATTTTCAATTATTTGTATTATTATTTAAAAAACCATCTCATCTTTTCTTTTACTGTGGTTCCGCCAACCAGCTTCATCCAGGCGTATCGTTTCTGGGCGAGTCTCTCCAGCTGCCCCCTTGTTATGCCCATCTGCTCGGCATCTGCATCCAGGTCGCGGCGCCAGGTGTTTCTAGGCCGCCCTCGCTTTCTTTTCCCTTGGGGGTTCCAGGTGAGCGATTGTCTTGTTTATTTAGATGCAGGTTTGCGAAGGGTGTGGCTTGTCCATCTCTTACGTTTCTGAATTATGTCTTCTAAAACGGGCTGCTGCTTTGTTTTTCTCCATAATTTATCGTTGGATATCTTGTCTGGGCAGAGGAGTTTGAGGTTCTTCCTGAGCCAGGTGTTGACTACCTGTATTTTATTTACTGTGGTGAAAGTGGTTCTCCAGGTCTCTGCTTCTTAGAGCAATATTGGATTCACGCTGTTATTGCGATGTATCCCCAGATGTTCTTCAGCTGATGAAAGGCTGCCCGTACTTTACCGATGCGGGTTCAGACGTGTGCATCCGTTCCTCCATGGTCCAGAATGCTGACGAGATGTGAAGCTGCACCTCCTTCAGCGCCTCCCTTGGATTGTGATGGGTGTGTCGCTGCATGTGATAATCTTTAACACCTTGTTCTTTCCACTGCTGATGGTGAGGCCTAATTTAGCTGCGTTGTCCGCTACAATGTTTGTCTTTTCCTCCATATATTGTTTGGTGTGGGAGAGAAAAGCCAGACCGTCGGCAAAGTCAAGGTCGTCCATCTATTTCCAGATTGTCCACTGGATTTCGTTCCGCTTCTGATCCATCGAGGTCTTCATTACATAGTGTGTGGCCAGAATAAACAGAAAAATTGAGAATAAGCAGCCTGGCTTGATTCTGGTTCTCACTTCGACGGCGTCGGTGAGCTGTCTGTAATGAACAATTATGCAGGTCATCCCTTTATAAGACTTCCTGATGTTGGTGATCTTTCACGGCACTCCGTATGTCCTCAGAAGTCTCCAGAAGGCCTTCCGGTCAACGCTATCGAATGCCTTGTCATATCCGATGAATTTGACATACAGTGACAAATTCCACTCCAGAGATTGTTCCAGAATGATGTGAAGGGTCGCGATCTGGTCCATGCATGATATCTCGTGTCGAAATCCGCCTTGCTGGTCACAGACATTCGGGTCTTCTGCGTCTTTCATTCGGTTCAGCAGGATGCGATTAAATACCCTTTCTTAGATGGACATCAGCGTAATTCTGCTGTAGTGAGAGCAGGAATGGAGGTCGCCTTTTATGAAGAGCTTGATGAAGAAACCCTCTTTTCACTCTGTCGGTTTTTCTGTTTCATCCCATATCTTGCTGAATAGCGGGTAGAGTAGCTCCACATTGGTCTCGACACAAGCCTCAAGCGCGTTTCCGGTATTCTGTCAGGTCCTGTAGATTTACCGTTCTTCAATTGCTTGATGGCGCTGCTGATCCCTTCCTTTATGGTAATGAGGCACTTGATTGGCAGATAGCATGTAGCTGGCGGATGATCCGCTGGGTTCGCAGGAGCTGGTCTGTTGAGTATCTTTTGGAAGTGCTTAATCCACCTCTTCTTCTACCCTCGACATATTTTATTATTCCTCCAGTTTCGTCCCTTACTGGCCTCTCTGTCTTGGAAAACTTTCCTGCTAATCTCTTTGTTAGGGCAGACATATCATTACATTTGTTCTGATAGGCTGCCTGTTCCGCCTCTGTCGCAAGCGCCTCTATGTAGTACCGCTTGTCTTCTCTTATACTTTACTTGACGCTCCTATTTGCGTCGGTGTATTCTTGTTTGCCTTTACTTTGCGGCAAGTTTCCTGCTGTTGTTTACACTTGCCTTCGTTTCCAGTCTTTTTTTACTTTCTGAAGCGTCTAGGCTTCAATCCAGTCATTGTGGATGTACGACTTGATGCCCAGTATATCTTTCTATTTGATGTCATTGCTACTTTTACTTTCTACCATTTCTGCTATATCGTCTCTACTCTTAGCAGTTCCTCTAGGACCTGGAACTTGTTAACCAGATTGACCTTGAACTCTTCTCGCTTCCAAATTTCTTTCAGCGTATCGGTTTTAGACAGCGGCAAAACTTCCTCGCGGTGTAACATGTGGTCGATCTGGATCTCCGCTGACAGGTCTGGTGACATTCAAGTTATCTTGTGTATCCTTCTGCAAAGGAAAACACGTGTTCCGATGGTCAGCGAATGTCGTTCATATCGCCTAATAATTGCTTCCCCATGATCTTCTCATATCTTGGTTTTGAAGTCAACCATTTGAATGAAGATGCTTTTTTAAAATTTTGATTTGTCTTGCATGATGGTTGACCCTCTATAGTAAAAGTTATCTTTCTCGAACTTTTGTATGAAACTTTTATGGGCATTATTTCTTTCATCTTATATTATATTTCCATGGAAACGTTTTCAGATTAAAAAAAAATCAGAATAGCAGACTCTGAATAAAAGTAGAATAGCAAAGCAAAGAATTCAAGCGGACGATAAATTTTATGTTTGATAAGAACGATTGCCCAATATTGTCATTGTATAAACAATTTGATGCCAAGTTCAACATATTGAAAACATGAGTCGTATTGAAATGAAGTTGCACTTTATCCCTATTTAAAAACAAACCACTATGCCAACAACATTATTATTAATTGTATAAGAGTATTTGAAGTGTCGCGTTATTTACAAACCTATTAAAATTACATGTTGTACCAGTAGGACCTCAACGCATCGTACATCCCGCACGAATGTTAAGCAATACTCTTACAAAAACTTATGTCATTCAATATATGTGTAAGGCTATTGTTTTATCTCTCGTATCATTCGATGATATAATATATATGCTTTGTTTAAATTCATCTCGCCCGAATGCAGCTTCTTTAAATATTAAATTGCACACACATTTGCTCAATCGTTTTTTGTTTGGAATATCCAGGGCAATATAGAGCGCATCATTTCCTTGAACAGTTACTTAATACGAATGCGATGTATGGAATGATACAAATGAACAACATGCTGATTCTCATGTACTCATAATTAATGAAAATATAAACTTGGCAAGTCGGCAGCTAGTATATTTGCTGTATCCTCTCAAACTGAATCAGCACATGAACAGAAATGACATCAAGTATCAGCAGCATTGCAGATATGAATAAAAAAGTCGCAGCATGTAAATTAAATATATATTTAATAAGGTAATTGTTTAAGTATTACAATTTAAGACAATCCACAATGTCAAACTTATTTCATTTTTAATTATGTAAGAAAAACATAGGCAAGGAACATTTCAATGATTGCTAATTAAGTGAGCAGGTATCATGAGCAATGTATATATAAAACATTTCAAACGATCGGATAGATGGTTTCCAGTTGTAGTTAGCAACATTTAAATTATTTAACCATACAACATCACAAAGGCGTAACAACCATGTTTATATGCTCAGAAGTAACTTTATACCATCAGGAACATCATGTCCTTGACAGGTCTGGCCTTTCGGGGGGGGGGGGGGAAGACGGACTAGGACAAGGAAATCCTTTGTAAGTCAAGTAAGTTATGGGCTGCTTGAAATAGCTCATCAACCGGTAGGGTCGTCCAGTATTTCACATCGTCTATCCAGTTTTCTGACTACCTCGATGGCGATATCCCTATATGTACCTGGAGCACAGTGCTGCACAGAGAGTCATTCCTGGTTGCATATCGAGACCGAGGCAGCTTAAAGGGGCCTTTTCACTGATTTTGGCATGTTTTGAAGTTTGTCATAAAATGCTTTATATTGATAAATGTTTACATTGGTTATAAAAAGCTCCAGTACAGAATCAAAAATAAAATTGAAAAAAAGAAAAAAAAAGGTAACCCTCAGCAGGGCTCGAACCACTGACCCCTGGAGTAATACAGTAAAAAGTATATCACTTAGACCAGTCGGCCATCCTTCCACATACAATGCCAGATGTATTTTATACTTTATATATACGCAATCCATGTAGTTTCACAGCATATAACGACAACAACAGCACTCTCCAAATTATTAATTCGTTTTGCGTTGCAACGCTTTATAATTTTTGGGTTTTTAAATCGTTTAAAGATGCATATAATGGCTATTTTAGAGCATGGTTAATGTTCAGTTTTACTGTTAACTCACAAATATCATAACTAATACGAAAATTTGCGAAACTGAACAACTTTTTTCAATTTTGTCAATATACCCAAACGTGAAAAGGCCCCTTTAAGTCGTTTGGCGGTAGCCGCAAAAAAGGATTATTGTGGGCCAACAAGTGCAGCTGTCATGTTCTGGACGTATTTGTTGGTTGGTTTTGTGCTCTATGAAGGAGATGCGTGGACGTCTTCGAAGACGCCTGTGTTCAAAGGCATGTAATGTGCGTTATGTGTTCGCGTCGAATGTCAAGGTCTTTCAGCCGTACAGTAGAATGGAGCGACGGACTGATAAATCATGTACTTGGTGGGGAAGCTGATGGAGCTACATGTCCACAATTTGCGTAGTTTTGCCATCGCTGTGGTCGCTCGAGGCTGTTCCCAAGTACTTGAACCTGGTCATTTCGTCCAGCTGCTAGCCGCTCATGGCTGTTCAACATGTCCTTATACTTATCCGTTCTGACCGCCGTCCCTTATGCTCCTGCTATTTCGAGGAGTATGTTGGTGATGTCTTTTAGTTCACTGCTTGTGCCATTCATGAGGTAAATGACATCCGCGAATTTCAGGTTGGACATTGATCTGCCGACGATGGCGTTTGTGGTGTGGTGGTATTGGTGGGTCTCCTATATTATTTTTCCTGGGAAAAGGCTAAACAGGAATGGGGAAAGCAAACATTCCTAACGGCTGCTATATTCTGAGTAAGTCACCCATCTGTCCGTTTAGAAGTACTGCGCTGCTGGCGTTTCCGTACAGTTCTTGGAAGACTTGCACTTGAAGTAAACAATTTAAATGATGATGTTTCTCTTTAATATGTCTTGTATGATTATTGACCATCTATAGAAAAAGACTTCTTTCTCAAACTTTTACATGAAACTTCAATGTGTATTTTTCCTTACATGTCAACTTATCATATGTTTCAATTGAAACGATTTCAGATTTAAAAAACGTTCAAAATTGCAGACACTGTATACAAGTAGAATAGCACAGCAAAGTATTTACATGCACGATAAATATTATGTTTGACAAGAACGATTGTTCATTACGGTCATTGTATAAACAAGTTATGCCATGTTTAACGCATTGAAAACATGAGTCGTGATGAAATAAATTTGCATGATATCTCTAACCAAAATCAAAACACTATAACAGCAACATTATTATTTGTATACTAGTGTTTGAAGTGTCGTGTAATTTACAACACTGTCAAAATCATATGTTGTACAAGTAGGACCTCAACACAACGTACAGCCCACACTAATGTTATTCAATAATCTTACTGAAAATTATGCAATGCAATATATGTGTAAAGCTACTGTTTTATGCTGGCGTTTCCATAGAGTTCTTGGAAGACTTGCGCCAGCCCTTCGTCAATGTCGAATCCCCCAGAACCTATCATAGACCATCGTGCTAAAGTCAACCATATGAACCGATAATGTAGTGGAAGAGCTCACGATGGTATTGTAGGTATTTCTGCAGTTGAATATTTGTTCGACTCGGCTTCGCCCAACTCTGAATCCAGTCCGTTCTTCCGCCATCAGTTCCTAATTTTCATTCAGTTCATATGTGTAGCACTACTTTGCTTGGATGGCTTATGAGACTGATGGTGCGATTATTCTTGCATAGCTTGAGGTTGTCCTTTATTTGTTATATGGATCAAGAAAGACTGGGGTCAATCCTTATGCAACTTCATCTCCGTCCAGATTTTCTGACAGAGTGACGATATTATTGTAGTCGTTTCTTCTCATCTGCGCTTAATCGGCTCGGAAGGGAGGTAGTCAACTCCCGGCTTTTGTTCTGGCTTCCGACTTTACACTGCCTTTTCCATCTAAGTCGTTAGTATGGATATACCCACGTCGTCCGCATCTAGTCTGGAATCGTTCTGAAGGAGACTTGGGTCTGGTCGAACGATGTAGTTGTATAGGTCGCTGCAGTATTCGGTGCACCTGCTCAGGGCTGTGGCATTTATTGTTAGAAGGTTCCCGTCAGCGTCTGCTATAATACTCGCACTGTGCTGAGTGGACTTTGAAATAGTTTTAATAGTGATAAGAGTGCTGTAGGCCTTCTTACTGCTGCCTTCGGTCACATTTTTGTCAATGTTGGTGCATCTTTCGTATTCTACCTTCACCTCCCTGTTAGTGTCTGGTAAAACAAATATTTAATAACATATTTAATAACATTAAGATAACACACATCTTTGTTTCTCGTTAAAAGTCTGAAGTATTTTTCGCACATTTTGCTTCTAGCATATACATATTATGATATATCATTATCAAAATGAAACCTTAACCACTCGATGTTGTGACTTGTAATATTTGTATCTTACACTTACGCTGACATAATCCTGATACAAAGGTGCTTGATGAAATATAATATTATATCATATAAAAAGATCAGTAAGTTGTATTTTAAGCCCATCTTTAAAGGTAGTTTGTATTACATGGAATCAACTTTAAAGTCATCATATTTAACAAAAATGAATCAGATTTTACAACCCACACAATTTGATACCTAGATGTGTTACAACAATTACAAAACAAAAACAAAACAACGCATTTTACAAATAGTAAGTGCAAGAGCTAAAACTCTTCAAAAGTCATACAAAATGACCATGTCCATGCACAATGCAGAGTTTCAGCGATACCATTTAATAATTTCTTTAACATTAGTGCAAAAAAGTATGGCAAACAGAAACACATAGAACCTCCCTATCTTTTTGTAACATTTCAAATACGGAACGAAATTAAGATTTCTTCATTAAACAACCGTTTTTTAATGTTTTGGTGAATATGCTATCATTATAATGTTTTTTTTCTCTGTGTGCATTTTAAACAAGAAATATCTTTAAAAAAGATATACGGCGTTGATAGTTCAATGAATGAGATCAAGGATAGCGAATGTCTTTTTTCTGTGCAGTTCTTAGCTGCATCACACGCAGTACGGGATGTTACGCGGAGTTTTCGCGGCTTATTTTACATTTTTACATATTGCTGGTCATAAACCTATAGATACAAAACAGAAAACCAAAAGAAGAATGGAAGTGAAATTAAAACATACGAGTCAACCGGCCACACGAGAAGTATCCGTATTTATAGGCGCGTTCTTCGAACAAACCTGTTTTAGTGGTTTGATTCGATTATTAACAGTATCGATAATCATCGCGCTCATGCTTAATACATTGGTCAATATGGTGGAATAATTATTGTTAAATTAATCAAAAATAAGATTTATCATTGTTTTGTTGAAAACACATTAAGAATCTACATATTTCTGGTCTAAAGAAAATTCCAGGTCACCTAGTTCACGGATAGCGTATTTATTATATAACTATTATTTTACTGGCCGCGAACTCCGGAGATGACCTGTATATAAACTCTGACATTCATACACTGGCCGCGAATTGACCCGGGTTGAAATGCAATGTATTAAAGTGAGGCCTCGCTTCCACTGCTCTTTATACTTTTACATGTTAACATGTTGACAAGAATATGGAAGTAAGTACTAAATATGAGAACATAGCCTTTAAATATAAACGCGTTGCGCTGGTAATTCTCTGAAAATAAAAGGTGTACGCACAAACTGTATTTATGTCGAGAATTGAGTGTAAAACTGTTCTATCTATTAAGCCTTTTCATTAGAAATAAAATTGTTTCATGCAGTAAAACAGTGTTACAAAGACGCGGATATGTTTCCAATGTTCTGGTGGAATACTCAAATCAGCCAATGGAATAAATGAAGTGAATTCATTCGTACCTAGCCGCGGGAAATTTTATTTGAATTTTATTGGACACTTACAAAGGTCAGGAGAGGTGAAAAGCTGGCTTAATTCAGCTTACGCCGAATAACACACATGTACGTACTGAAATAAAACGTATCTTGGCTTTGAACTCGACATTGGCGGATAACATAATAAAGAGTTGTAAAGACCTTACCAGAAAAATGCGCAACTATCATGACCTTGTGTGGTTAGGAATGATTCTTCAAAAGGTATTAATCAGAAAGGTCTCTTTAGAGTCGTATTGGGCATACGAGCTTATAAGATAAAAGGATCGGATTTTTTATTTGTTTGACTTGATAGTGTTTAACAATTTCACGGCTCTTTTTAAGTTCGTATACTTAAACGGCGTCATTATGCGACCATTTGCTTTAGAGTGATATCGCTCGTTTTATTTTATTGCATCATATTGCCGAGCAGGTCTAATAAAATTGTAAGAAATAATTCAACATGAATTTTTTTTTGGTCACATTTGAACAAGCACTTGGTGAAATAGACGAACATGTCGACTGCATTGGACATTCATATATACGCGTATGAAAACAATGCATATGCACTCTTTAAATGATCTGTTAACAAACCACAATAAAACACACCACTTGTCATATCAGATTAAAATAAACTTATTAAAAAACACATTAGCCTGATCTACTTTATGAATTTGAAATTTTGACTTATGGACATATTGATACAATTTGAAGAATCCAGCTCCAATTGTGTAAATAGATCTTTAATCATAACACCTACACGAAAATTTAAAAGTAACTGAAACGATTAATTCTACGCTTAACTAGCACTTTCTATGATGTGTCTGTCTTTGTGTTAGAGAAGTAACGAAAAGCCGTGAAAACAGGCTCCATATAATTTTGGTATGACTCTGGTATGATGGCTGACTGTTGCACTCGGAAAAGTTGGAATAAAATGGAAATAAAACATTCCATATCTCACAGAATAGTTCATATTAGCCCAAAGTTTCTTTGTCCTCGCACGACATACTTGTTTATGAAGCCAAACTGACAAAATGTGTTTAAACAGAAAATGCATAGTTTGGGCTTTTCTCAGAAGTAAGAAATATTGTTCATTAAATCAGGATAACACAATTTGTCTCTTGATTTGAGGAAACACAAATTCAAAACATGCAATATAAAGTTGCATATATATAAGTAAGATACGTTATACCAATACATATCGTAGTAAAGTATGTACAATACATAGATAAGAACTAAATATCACACTAAATGAGGCCTGTACATGTAATATCGTTTAAGAAAACAATCACATTGCTTACCATCAACACGATTTTTTTTTAAAGTTTTGTCTAAATCCGATGTTTTGAAAATATACACAGAACTCGTCAGGTACGTTAACTTGTTTGTAAACTTGTGTGTCTTATTGCATAAACTCCATCTATAATGCCCTCTGGCGGGGTGCAGAAACTTGGCAAAAGGAGGGCTTGAACAGGAGAAATCGTGTATTAACAAGGCAATTCAAATGCCGTTCAGATTGAAGCCCTGTTGTGTGTTTTTCACATCCATAAACTGGTCAGCGCGCAGTTACTTCCCTTAGTCTTTTTTGAGTTCTTCTTAGTGAATTCAATGAAGTTATTATGAAGATTGTGAATAACTCCAGCCTTCGACGACTTTCCAAGCATAAATGGGGAACTGAATAAGCACTAGTTTTCTCATGCATGCAGGGATAAAGGTAATGAATATTTCACTCCAATTTTCAAATTATACGATCTGCACTCTCTTGACACCAGCTTTATTTTATTATCAACGTCAATGAAGTTAATGTTATTTAGTCCACACTTTCAAAAGACTATGCTGTAAATATCAGGGGCGTAGCTGCTATTACGCACAGCAGGCCCGGGCCTACATTTTTTTTTAAACATGAACAAAATAAAAATGCTTCAACTTCGAAAAACGTATTAACATGTTGATTCTGGGGGGGTCAGGTGTTAGAAATCTGCATTTCATATTGACATAATCCTCAGACAATGGATTCTGGACGTGTTCAAAGGACATATCTTCCAATTATCAACTCTACTTCTTTCTGTGTGCATAGGTTCTAGCTCGCTTCTTTTCACGCGACTTGCTGTTACAAGTTACATAGATCTACATATGTACATGTAGATCTACTCGTATCCCATTCAATACTACAGTAAGGTGTAATCGATTATCGTTGGATTTGTAAGAAACATTCCGAATGATGGTTATGACCGTGGAAATTTGTTTTGATTTGATGTTACGCCAAAGGCAGCATACCCGGCTATACACCGTGTACTAGCAATCCTGCTCACAATGCCAGCTACCTCAGCCTCGAGTAAGCGTTCTTTCAGTTCTATGCGACGTATCAAATCGTACATGAGAAGCACCATGTCTGGTGAAAGGCTGTCTGCTTTAGGATTCCTACACATTCACAGAGAAATGCATGTTTCGAACTTTCGATCGATGAAATCATCAACACATTTTACTCGGTTAAGTGTAGAAATATTGATTTTATGTAATTGATGCACTTGTTAGAACAATTAGCGTAAGATATCGACTATAAGTATTACACTAAACACGTTACGGTGCCGATAAGGACATGCAGACAGTATTATTGGAAAGAATTCCCATGGTTTGACTTGTGAATAAGTGGAGTGTTACACTTTTAAATGTTTCTCTGTTCCATATTGTTTTAAAATTTAGTTCTCTGGTAGAAAGATAATACAGTAAAATTTAGTTCTCTGATATTGAGATAAAACAGTAAAATATCAAAGAAAAACAGGTCAAAGTCTTATTTTTTCTTATCTTATTATTTGTCTACATAATTATGCCTTTAATCTCACCGCAGACGTTAGGCTATAGGATTTAAAAAATTTCCGTGGGACTGGGAGGAGGACCTCTTTTTTATGTATCAAAACCGGGCTTACAGCTAAAAAATGCTAGCTACGCCCCTGAATATAAGTGTTTATGTACCTTCAACGTTCCTGCTGTATGCTGGAAATTTTTCAGTGACAATATGTTGGCAGAATTTTAATTCCTAGAAAATTTAGTTGGAACGAAATAAGATAGACCTGTACGAAGGAAACATCTATGAAAACAAAGACTAATTCTGACGATATATTTATCCGTCGCGACCAGTAAATTCCAAAATAATTCCTCATTATTGCGTGGCTGCATTTGAAATTTGCATTAATCCACTGTTTAAACACATTTTAAATCGAAAACTGTCTCGTCATTTCTGATAATGACCGATTGAGGCATATGTAAAACACAACTTTGAACTGTATGACTTCATATGAAATAATCGAATTATTTTGTCAATGTCGAATGAACAAAACATATTGTTTTCTATGTTATTTTAATTTATTTTGGTATGTGTGATTTGTTTATGCAAAAATACCGAAAATACACATTTTTTCGGACATGTTCATCTGCGGGCGCTCTCCAAATCCGTCCCTTCGGATTTTTCGAGCGCCCGCAGATGATCATGCCCTCGAAAACGTGTTTTATCTCTATATTGTAGCTAAGACTTGATATGCAAGGCACAAATACACGAAATTTATATCATGGTATCATCCTTTTCGAAGGCAAACATTCAAACTACTCAAAATGTATTTACCACTTCTCTCTGGGAAGCTTTTCAGAAAATTTACATCAAAAACGTTAATGTCAAATACGTTAAATCGATTAATTACAATACATTTACCAACCCGTTAGGTGCCTCTAAATTTAAGATTTCGTCACACTATGACGTAATTATGTTTCGTCACCGTTCTACGGAGCATCTATAGTCACGTCATCTCTCGGATCGTATGTTTACTGCACTGTATATGGCGGAAAATATGAAGTGTGGATGGTGTTTGATATAAACAGAGGTAAGTTGTGGTTTATGCTTCGATTTACTTTGATTACCACCTTTTGGAAGACAAGTATGCAACGTAAAAGCAATTTGCATGTGGCAATAGAAATATTAACCCAAATATAAACGGTTCAATGTATTGAACGTATCTGATAAACTACGATAACGTATCTGATTTTAATGTTTCAATCGAGTTTTCACAATTTCCTCAATGATTTTATAGATCAATAGATCTACTGGTGAATTGAAAGTGTACTTAAACCAATATGGGAGGTAACCACTGCGAGGAAGTTTGCTTTTTTATAGTCTGGATTACCTGCCTTTTTGTATACAAAGAGTCAGGCACAGACGAAGTAATGGCGGAGGCAATGGAAATAGTAAGTTAACTAGCAAATATTAAAAGGTGGTTCGTTGGGATAGTATTTATTTCCCGATCAAAATTATAATTAAGTATATCAATGGTATGAATCATTTTCACGGAACGATTGATTTTGTATGAGATTTTCATTCTTCATAGGTTGAATAGTTTTCGGATAAATAAATGGAAAATGTAATTTCGGATAATATTCATTATATGGATGAATAGTACCGTCAAAATCCTTATTTTTACCAATGATATGTACATTTTTGGCTTGCATGATGAATTTTATTCTGTTTAAAAATCGATAATGTATTTATACATCCATTTTGATTGTTTTATCAATGCTCATTAATAACAAACAAATACAGTCAGGTCGTCAGTTCCGAATCACTATCGAAACTACTATGTATATTTTAAAACGGCGATCGATTTTAATTTTAGATATAGGGCGTATTACATATAATTTTAACATCTTTGCTCTGTTTACCTTGATTTTGAATTTGGTTCTTAATATAAATGAGTTTTTATGTTATTTCTAAACCGAATCCTTTCTCCACTTCCGGTTAATATTCTCCAATAGCGAATCACGTGACAGAAGGTGCACTTTATGACTAGGGATCGTCTCAAAACAAACTTGAACTGTCAAAATAGTTTAATTTAACGTTCATAACAATATAACCAGACTAGCTTTTGTTCAAAGTGCTGTTAAACCATAACAATAAAAGAAAAGCAAAAAGTAAAAAATAACAAAACAAAATTAAATGGACCTCTACCTGAGATCACACAATGAAGGGCACCTGCCTATAATATACATATGTACTTCAATATACAGTATACTGTTTTTCCAAGCAACAACATATAAAACAAGAAGTAGGAATAGATAAAACGAAATAAATGGTTCCCTACCTGAGATCACACACTTGCACTTTCATAAAATATACTATAATATACAATCTAATGTTGCTCAATGTTATCTTAGATTAGCCTCTGCCCACTAGAAACAACACAAGCTTTCTGAGAGGAAAGTTTCATTTCTCAGGGCACAAATTAGAGATTCTAAACAAACAATTACATGAAACCAGAAAATAATGAGCGATTTCAACCTGTGTAGGTTGCACATGACAATTTAAGATTACATTTAATGCAAATAACAAGGACCAGTTTTCTCAAGGAGTATCCAATAAATTGAACAGTCCTGCTCTGCTCTGACAGGGATGGCACATTTTAATGCAAAAGACAGTGATAAAAATACATATAAATACATATCTCTATGTAGTGTTAATGCTTGTATAGGACAGCATTTTCTGATACCGAAATGACAGTAAAAATAAATTAAAACAATCTATCGTATGAATCAAATATGGAAAGCATACCATACAGTATTGTCACACAAAACTATGAAAATGTATAAGGAAGCAACAGCACACAATGCATGTCAAGGTTCTATTGTAGTAAATATTCATGTAAACTTTATCCAGGAAATATGCTTATGAAGGTGTTTTAATCTCACTTGACTAAGAAAATCTATTTAAAGGATAAGCAAAATATACATAATAATATTTAAAGTGATGTTTTGTGCAAACTTACTCCACAAAATGTTAGTGGAACATGGGCTAACTTGCCTAAAACAGGACATATATTGACTGGTGCCCCAGATACTGGATTTAAAATATTTTTTAAAATATCATCACCCATACTTAGTTGTTCTTTTCTCAGAGGGGATGAACCCAGTCTCACAAATCATATCAATTCAATATATGAACAACTGACCATGAAAAATAACTAAATCATTTTCTAGACAAATAGGAATTCAAGCTTTTGGTAAAACTAAAAACAAACAAACTAGGAACCAATTAAAATAAAATAAGGAAAAGGTTGGTAAATTAGCAACTGCTAGAGAGCTTTGGCAAGTGTACAACACTCATAAATTCACATGGGTAGAGCTAAACACATCACAGATGCATGGGTGAAAGGTCTAGGCTGCTGCATTTCCCCCATTGCCTCAGGGCACCTCTGCGTCCTTCACAATACTGAAAAATAATGATATAAGCCTTACTATTTTAATTATACCTCAGGTGACTAGCACATGTCAAATTCTCATTTACCCATATTACAGTCACATGCGATATTATTTTATTACATTTTTTGGAGATGAAAATAGCACCACTAGTTTTTCGCATCAAGAGAATATAAAACTATACTGCATTTACTTCATTTACTTTCTGGCATTTGTATATTTTTTAAATTAAAACAAAAATAAAATCACACAACTTATAAAATTTTATAATCAGATTTAATTAAATTGGAATACATCGTTTTCCTTTGTCTATGAGTTCATACCAGCAACCTGCCTTTTAAACGTCCGTGCATTCAGATATGTATGAGTCAGAGTGCTTAGTAAATGAATAAACACGCAAATGTTTTTCTTATATTAAGTTGTTGTGTTTTCTTTGTTCAACATAATAAAATAAATATCACACCCATACAGTTTGATAAAGCTGGGTTAGGTTAACATAACCATTCTCAGGTAAACATTATGTTGTTATCACCCTGTATGCGGTGTGATACATGTATTTATATATGTTTAAAAATAAAAGTGCAATGTAACTTCAAGCATTATAAAGAAATACAAGAGTTCCGCGGTCGGAGATGACCGCATTGAAGCCGGATTTTTTATTTAAATGACAGGAAAGTACCTTTCGTGTTTTTGTCAATGCAATACTTAAATTACTGAAATATTGTTCAAAGGTCAAAAGGTTTGAAGACTCTAGGTACAAGCATACCAAAGTTATAACATGGAATAAGAACTTTAACATTTTTACCTACCAAAGTTATAAGAACTTTAACATTTTTACATTCAAGGTCACAGTGACCTTGACCTTAGAATGAATGACCTTGAAATGACCAGTGGTCATCTAAGTGTGCTTGCAAACCTTCATGTCAAGTTTGAAGACTCTATGTCCAAGCATACCAAAGTTATAACAATTTTAACATTTTAACATTTAAGGTCACAGTGACCTTGACCTTCAAATGAATGACATTGAAATGACCAGTGGTCATCTTCTAGTACTGGCCAATCTTTATTTCAAGTTTGAAGACTCTAGGTACAAGCATACCAAAGTTATAACATGAAATAAGAACTTTAACATTTTTACATTCAAGGTCACAGTGACCTTGACCTTCAAATGAATGACCTTGAAATGTCCAGTGGTTACTTACTAGTTCTGGCCAACCTTCATGTCAAGTTTCAAGACTCTAGGTCCAAGCATACCAAAGTTATAACAACTTTAACATTTTTACATTCAAGGTCACAGTGACCTTGACCTTCAAATGAATGACCTTGAAATGTCCAGTGGTTACTTACTAGTTCTGGCCAACCTTCATGTCAAGTTTCAAGACTCTAGGTCCAAGCATACCAAAGTTATAACAACTTTAACATTTTTATATTGAAGGTCACAGTGACCTTCACCTTCAAATGAATGACCTTGAAATGACCAGTGGTCATCTGTTAATCCTGGCCAACCTTCATGTCAAGTTTGAAGACTCTAGGTCCAAGCATACCAAAGTTATACCATGAAATAAGAACTTTAACATTTTTACATTCAAGGTCACAGTGACCTTGACCTTCAAATGAATGACCTTGAAATGACCAGTGGTTACTAACTAGTTATGGCCAACCTTCATGTCAAGTTTCAAGACTCTAGGTCCAAGCATACCAAAGTTATAACAACTTTAACATTTTTTATATTGAAGGTCACAGTGACCTTGACCTTCAAATGAATGACCTTGAAATGACCAGTGGTCATCTGTTAATCCTGGCCAACCTTCATGTCAAGTTTGAAGACTCTAGGTCCAAGCATACCAAAGTTATACCATGAAATAAGAACTTTAACATTTTCGAGCACGCCGCCACCCCGCCACCCCGCCCGCCCGCCCGCCCGACAACATCAATCTATAAGCCGAGATTTTTTCGAAAAAAATCCGGCTAAAAATATAAACTTGAATTATATTTTCAAACCGTATATAGTAATAAATAGTAAGATGCTCATAGATAAATGATTACAACAATTTTTGAATCCCCTGTTGCTTCTAGTAAGTTCTACTCACTGTTTTCATAGTAGCAACAGCATGTCTCCTATTCAATAATGCAATATAACAAATGCTGGTTGGAACCAAATGTAATTACCTTATTTTCAAGCAGTTAGCATTAAAAATAATAGAATTTCATCCCAGGCCATGTGTAAAGGCCAATACTAAAATTTGCAATATCACTTAACGATGTTTGACAGGTAGAAATTCGTTTGAGATTACCCCTGATTTACTTCATGTCTGTTTCGGAACTGACACCTATGGCAGTGAGTCATTTTTGATACTCCAAATTCACAGTTTGACTGAAAATGTATAAATCTTATTGTTTTCTTATTTCCTGATAAGTTACCTTCAAATCAATACCAAGATCACTTACCATGGACAATCCGTTATAGAAACAAACGTGTTCTAATTTCCGTTGACCGATCGCGCTGACAGGATTTTGTCGCCATTCGAAAATATGTGTGCGAGCGTTTCGACAATTCAGATTGTTTACATTTGTCTACTTTCTTCCGGTTTGTTGCGAAAAAAAATCATCAAATATTAAGGTGTATGGCTGTACAATTTGTTCAATCATAAGTGGTGAGACTTATTTTTCAATGTTGAATGAAATGTAATTTGTTTCGGAACTGGCGACTTTTCGGAACTGACGACCTGACTGTAGCTATAGTATATAATACATTTTACTAGCCACTGCTCATCCTACTAGAACTATTTTACATTGTCCTATTGTACTTGCAATTTTTGCTATGATGGCTGAGAGAGCTGAGTTAAAAAGCTGAGGTAGAGTAATTATTATTGTAAATAGTTTGTCATTTTTTTAAATTTTAAATTCAACTACTAAGCAACTTACATAGTCATAGTACACAAGATAATTATTCTAGCATGCCTACCGACTGAGCTTAAATAGAGATGCTTGTTATTGTCCTTGGTGGGATGATAATCCTGTGTAACCAAGGTCTAATTATTTAGACTAGCCCTGTCACTACACTGCTTTCTTCTTTTTTTTCAGGTTATAAACAGCCAGTCAGTTACAGATGCATTGCAGAAATTTTGTTCAGAATTTCAAACTAATATATCAGAGCTCAAACCACTACAGTTTAAAGCACTTCAAACATTATTATCAAAAAAGACTGCATCTGTTTTCTACCCACTGGCTATGGCAAATCATTAATTTACGAAATTTTACCTTTTATTGTTCCAAAATGTATTGTGATTGTTATTGTGCCTTTAAATGCCATAATAGATCAGCTGACACTGTTGACTTATCAATTATCAAATATTTTTTCTTTCATCCAGAGACTGTTTTAAACTCGCCTAAAGTGAACAACATATTTCGCTCTGTTAAATTTCAAGATTATAACAAGTTTCTTGTAATAGACGAGGCTCATTGTGTGATTGAATGGGGCGAAGAATTTAGGAAGGACTTTAAAAGAATATACCAACTGAAGTCTCTTGTAAGTTGTCCAATTCTTGCTTTGTCAGTAACAATAACAAAAGCAGGTAAAACTGAAATTGCAAAATGTCTGCATTTGACTAACTATGAAGTTATAAGTGCTAGCCCCGCAAAAAACAACATTAAGATGGTCGTTAAGAATCGTCCTAGTCCAAACTCCATTTACACCATTTGACTATATATTTGTACCGGTTTTGCAACAACTGAAGAGTGAGTTTGATAATTATGAAATAACTATTGTATATTGTAAGACAATGAACTGGATTGGTTATGGATATGAACTTGCACAGCAAATACTTGGTGATGAATTCTACTAAGGAAAACCATCAGAGAAAACTGCTAGAGTCATGATGTACCATTCATCTATGGAAGGCTCTGATGGGAAGGTACGATGTTGTATTATTTAGATTTACAAAAATACAGTGATATGAAAATCAATCATAGTGTAAATTGCATTATTTACATATTTGAATTATGTAATTTCAGTAAATATGACACTAGTTTAATTGTTACTTGTTAGAAACTATTTAGTAAGGTTGATGTTTTATAATGAATGGATCTAGTTTAATCTTTGAACCATCAACATGCAAAATATTTATATGTTGTTCTTTTCATTAATTTTTAGTTGAAGAAACATATTGTTGAGACGTAACAGACTGAAAGGTCTACAATCCGACTGATATTTGCATCTGTGGCTCTAGGCATGGGTGCAGATTTGAGGCATGTTAAAAGGGTGATTCATGCTGGACCTCCTGCCTCCTTAGAAAGTAAGTTTAGGTATTTAAAAACTGCCTTTGATAGTAAACAAGTTCAAAAAAGTTTATTTCATAGATATTTATCAACATTGAAATGCTTTGATTCTTATACCAAAAGTAGTGTAACATACACAGCATTAAACAACATTGGTCATAATTTACATGTAAGCTTAATTAAGCTCCAATATTAGATACAAAAGTCAACAAAACTATTTAAAGTTTGAGCAATGAGCACATAATTGAGCATTGAACACAAAGAAGTTAATAAAGTTTTTTTATCTGCTGATGCAAACAAACTGACCTCAGTACTGACCTGAGCTAATAAAATTTTATTTTGTGCTTTAAGTTCTATTCTGTGCTCCAGGGTTCGACACTTAAACACGTCCGACAGTAAGATTGGTGGTCGGGCTAGTAAAACTGTGGGCTATCTTGTCCGACTGGTCGTACATAAAAAATCTATACTGATTCATATAACTATAACTAACCGAAAACCTTTTTTCTTAATGTGTAAAATAACTATCGTATCCGTTATTTACATTAGAACAAAACTAGCGTATATAAATAAACACGGAGCATTCACATGATTCATTGCTATTTTTAGACACGAAGGAGAGCTTCCTGCAAAAATTGCTTGTTTCCATTGGTCAAGTTGTCATGAATATTAATGATTTTCTGCAGTGTCTCAGAACTTTCTATCGAAAATCGGTATTATCAATGTAAACATTTTGGCGTAGCAGACAAGAGAATGTAATTTAAAGAATGGCTTTGTTCAAGATTGGATTTTCGTCCGACAAATAAGTAAATAAAGAAGAATCCAACGGTAAAACTGACACAGATTATGATGGATAAAGGGTCTTGGAGCTGTGGTTGCATGGAGCACAGCGGTCAAGGAGGCCAGAATTTGATGACGTTAATAAATGTCACCTGCTGTACAGACATCATTTGTTTAACTGGTGATAAACAGTGAAATTATAACAAACAATTTATGCTGTTAAATAGTTTTATTTTATTTTTTACTCTGTGCATCAAAATAACTTTCTTGTGTTCACTAATTATTTACTGATAAAACTTGATTAAACAGTTACACGACACAATTGTGTTTATTTGCTATGTCATTTATGGTCTAGTAGACATCAGATTCGGGCTAGTACATTTTAAGAGGAGCTGGTCCGATGGTCTGGCTGTAAAAAAAGTTAATGTCGAACCCTGTGCTCTGAGCTCAAACATAACACATATAATCCTAATTTTATCTTGAGCTGTTTATTACCTATGAACAAAGTTTTCCTAAAACTAAAAACAATTTTCCTAATATTTTTAACAAACCAATGAATATCTTGAACATCTTCATATATATATATATATATATATATATATATTCACACATATGGCCAGTTACAGGGTCTCTGATTTCGAAATAGCTCATGGGGTTCCAACTTTAAATACATGTATCTCTATACCCTTTTTATGCCCCTCGAAGAAGAGGGGGTATATTGCTTTGCACATGTCTGTCGGTCGGTCCGTCCACCAGGTGGTTTCCGGATGATAACTCAAGAACGCTTGGGCCTAGGATCATGAAACTTCATAGGTACATTGATCATGACTCGCAGAAGACCCCTATTGATTTTGAGGTCACTGGGTCAAAGGTCAAGGTGACCCAAAATAGTAAAACGGTTTCCGGATGATAACTCAAGAACGCTTAGGCCTAGGATCATGAAACTTGATAGGTAGATTGATCATGACTCGCAGATGACCCCTATTGATTTTCATGTCACTAGGTCAAAGGTCAAGGTCACAGTGACCCGAAATAGTAAAATGGTTTCCGGATGATGACTCAAGAACGCTTAGGCCTAGGATCATGAAACTTGATAGGTAGATTGATCATGACTCGCAGATGACCCCTATTGATTTTCAGGTCACTAGGTCAAAGGTCAAGGTCACAGTGACCCGAAATAGTAAAATGGTTTCCGGATGATAACTCAAGAACGCTTATGCCTAGGATCATGAAACTTCGTAGGTAGATTGATAATGGCTGGCAGATGACCCCTATTGATTTTTAGGTCACTAGGTCAAAGGTCAAGGTCATGGTGACCCGAAATATTAAAATGGTTTCCGGATGATAACTCAAGAACGCTTATGCCTAGGATCATGAAACTCATAGGTACATTGATCATGACATGCAGATGACACCTATTGATTTTCAGGTCACTAGGTCAAAGGTCAAGGTCACGGTGACCCGAAATAGTAAAATGGTTTCCGGATGATAACTCAAGAACGCTTATGCCTAGGATCATGAAACTTGATATTTAGATTGATCATGACTCGCAGTTGACCCCTATTGATTTTCAGGTCACTATATCAAAGGTCAAGGTCACGGTGACCTGAAATAGTAAAATGGTTTCCGGATGATAACTCAAGAACGCCAATGGCTATGATCATGAAACTTCATAGGTACATTGATCATGACTTGCAGATGACCCCTATTGATTTTGAGGTCACTAGGTCAAAGGTCAAGGTCATGGTGACCCGAAATAGTAAAATGGTTTCCGGATGATAACTCAAGAACACTTATGCCTAGGATCATGAAACTCCATAGTTACATTGATCATGACTCGCGGATGACCCCTATCGATTTTGAGGTCACTAGGTCAAAGGTCAGTTCACGGTGACCCGAAATAGTAAAATGGTTTCCGGATGATAACGGAAGAACGCTTATTCCTAGGATCATGAAACTTGATAGGTAGATTAATCATGACTCGCAGATGACCCCTATTGATTTTCAGGTCAAAGGTCAAGGTCACGGTGACCCGAAATAGTAAAATGGTTTCCGGATGATAACTCAAAAACGCTTATGGCTAGGATCATTAAACTTCATAGGTAGATTGATCATGACTGGCAGATGACCCCTATTGATTTTCAGGTCACTAGGTCAAAGGTCAAGGTCACAGTGACAAAAAACATATTCACACAATGGCTGTCACTACAACGGAGAGCCCATATGGGGGGCATGCATGTTTTACAAACAGCCCTTGTTTTATCTGATATTAACACGAATTAAGGTATATTAGGGTACCCAATATATTATTATATATAAATACGCCATTTATTTAACGTCTTATACAAGGAAATATATAGCGAAAATAATTTGGGGTATATACAATTTCAATTTAAGACCTGATTGTGATTTTCGATATAACACCTTATTGTGCAATTTGATTGCATTACCTCCCCTACCCCCCCTTACATAGTTATTAAAGGTGTCTAAAACGGGGGGTTATATACAGACCCCGTTTTTATATTGACCCTGTAAGTGTAGTCTGAAAACTACCAATACCGCGTAACTGGCACAATGTATTACATGTAGTAATACACACATTATATTTGCAGCTTACATACAAGAGATCGGCAGAGCAGGAAGAAGCCATGCTGATGCCCTGGCCATTCTCTTCTTTAACAAATCAGACATTGCATCTGCACATATGACCAGAGAAATGAAGGACTATTGTGTAAACTCAACTATCTGCCGAAGAACTTTAGTTAACCAGTATTTTGGTTTTGAAACTCAGGAAGTCAAACAGTTTTCAATTTGTTGTGATTTGTGTTATAATGAACTGGGGATAGAATATGATTTTAGTAAACTGTAAGCTAACTAAATGCATACATATTATTACAAGTTTCCTTGATAAATTGAATTTTCACATTTTTTTAGGAAAGTCTATCCTCGAATATTTTAAATATCTTAAATATATTTGATTGGATTGTTTTATTATGCCCCCCTTCGAAGAAGAGGGGGTATATTGTTTTGCTCATGTCGGTCCGTCCGTCCATCCACCATATGGTGTCCGGATGATAACTCAAGAACGCTTAGGCCTAAGATCATGAAACTTCATAGGTACATTGATCATGACTGGCAGATGACCCCTGATTTACAGGTCACAAGGTCAAAGGTCAAGGTTGCAGTGACTCGAAACAGTAAAATGGTTTCCTGATGATAACTCAAGAATAATTAGGCCTAGGATCATGAAACTTCATAGGTACATCGATCATGACTGGCAGATGACCCCTATTGATTTTCAGGTCACTGGTTCAAAGGTCAAGGTCACAGTGACAAAAAACGTATTCACACAATAGCTGCCACTACAACTGACAGCCCATATGGGGGGCATGCATGTTTGCAAGTGTTCTTTCCACTGGCAATGGAATCAATTAATTCAGTATTAAAGTGTCCCGATATCTGATCCATTGTATACAACATGCCTGAATGGCTCAGAGTGACACCCAAAGGTTGAAGTCTGTCATACACCTACAATGATCCAACATTTTTGTCTATGATTCATTTGAAGTTTGCTTTTTTATGTTAATATTACCTTAAATAAATCAACTAAAATGAGTTTGAAAAGCTTAACCAAACACATTTAAGTAATACTTCATATATTTCCATTTAACTGAAAGGCACTCTAGTAAGTGAAATTATATAAAAATGTATATATTGAATAATTCATAATTTACAACACCTGTTTCAAGTCGGTGCGCTTAACTTACAATAGGAACAATTAGTTTAAAGGCCCATAGAAACTTCACATTACAGAAAATTGTAAAATGAATTAGCCAATTAAATATCTTATACTTGGTTTAGCTTGATTTTAGAAAAACTCCATGGTTTTTCTCTACAATTTGGTCAAAAGGTGATTTTTATTAAATGTTAAGTAATATTAAAACAAGATTGAAGCAATAACTTTCAGCTTAAACTAATTCAGTGTGTTTGGATTTTGAAGTTCTATGATACTTTAATGATAAATAACAAATAAACATAACCAAAGCATAAACAAATAACAACAAACTAACATTCACTAGGAACATTTTTTTATTTCTTATTTATGACATCTGCTGTGTAGAAGAGCAATTTATTTTTCATAAGGTTGACATTAAAATTTCTATTGTTTGGAGGTACCTGACTGACTCATGAAATTGACAGGACCAATTTTTTTTGCTTCTATATAAGGCTAAAAATGATTTATTAGTTAAGAATTACAAACCCTGCTGGGAAATTCACTTTTGACATCAAATTTAACACATTTTTACCTAAGGTATATTAATAAAATTTAAATGGTGTTCTAATTACATATAGAACTAAAATTATTCAAAAAATTAAACAAAATGGACAAGAAATAAGAATTTTTTTTTGCAAGAATTGCAGACTTATTCCTGATTGTTTTATGGGTAGAATAAACACAAGACGGCCATAATGGCCAATTCTCACCGAAGTACAGGTAGCCAATATTTGTCAAAGGCATAATGACCTACTTATTGACCCCTGATGACCCGTCTTTGAACTTGACCTACAATTCCTCCAAACAATCATCCTGACAAAGTTTCTGGATATATGAGCAAAAAAAAACACCAAAGGGGAGTTAAGAGAATAAGGACGGACGACAGACATTAATCGATCCTATGAGCTCATCTGAGCTCAGGTGAGCTAAAACATCAAGGACCTTAAGTGCCTGGGTCAGTGCTATTAAATAGATGTTCCAAATGATTTATTTAATTTCCAAACAAAACATGTGTCATTAACAGTAACAGGAACATAAACATTCAAATGCCCAATTTCACAAATTTGAGGTTAAGAAAATATTACACGATTTAATGATTAATACTGTTTTTTTTTTATCAAATTGCAAGAAACTATATACTGCTTGTCTCTATTGAAAGAAAATAAAACGAGTCTATATCTCTATTGTTGGTTTGTAACCTACGTAGTATACTCGCACAGTAGCATATTTATGCAGAGATCGGAAAATCATTGATAAATGTATTCGTCGTTTCAATGCTTAGGGCCTAGTAATTTTTGCAAATCGGAACTCAACTTACGTAAAACACTTGCTCAATTAACCGTTGAACTCCACCTCCGTTCTTTGCAAAAGGTTCGAAGGCGGAGCTTTGCACGTGCTATTATTTAATTGGACGATTGCCATTGAGGAGCAAACACACGATTGGTTCGGCATGTTGATTGCTAGACAAAGGAAGCCAATTTTGTCGGCGAGAAACTTGTCGCTTTATTGCTTCAGACAGGAAGCGGCTTTCCTTTGATGACGTCAAACTGTCAATTCACATGGAGTGCAAATTTTCGGAAATGCTAACATTAAACTTTGGATTAAATTATCAAAATAAAGCAAAAGCGAAGTTGAGAAATACTTATTGAAATAATTAGCCTTAGTTCAAATAAGACGTTTTGCGTTGTAAATCAACGAGTTTTCATGACAACGAAAACTTTAACAAACAATACCGCGGCGCACAGGGATCGATATACCTCGATTTTTTTTAATGAACAATCAATGAAGAAGTGTGAAAACACCAACAAAGACATTTTTTTTTCATCTTTTAATTTTTGTCAAAACAATTACTACCCCGTTCATTCCTAACCTTTCCCGCTATTTGTTGTTTCTACAACGGCCCCTTCAGTCTATAACATTATAGGGTGTAGTTTTTTTGCAATAACAAAAATGGCGGCAATTGTGAAGATTTACGATTACGAAATGGATTTTTTGCAATTTAGCAACCAGGAAAGCGTTGTGTCAATGTATTACGCGCACTGAATTTTTATTTTGAAATTTGAAGGTAAAAAACTGCGCGCTATGCATGGTAAAATACGGTATTGCTAATTTCTGGCTAAGAAAGATTTTTTTGAAATAACTGGATTGATTTTTACTGTTTGTGTATTTATATATTGTGAAATATTTAAAACATATAAAGACATTTAAAATGCATACATTGAGTTTTTTATGTAACAAACATTCATTCACAGCTTAGTTGGGCAACTCTTTAATGAAATTTTCTCTCAAGTTACTCATACAATGATTAAATATAAATTGCACACTTTACAATATTCCATTCTATACACAAAGTGTTAAGCTCAAATTATGTGCTATTGTGCTTTAACATAACATCTGGAAAAAACGAGTTGAAACAAAATGTACTTTTTGGATTGTTTGTTCATTAGCTAAAGTCATTGCGATCATCTTTTGAACTAACGACAGCTCCTGGTATCGTGTTTTCATCAACATTCCAAACACAGTAGATATGACCAGTATAAGTCCCTGAACAGATTTCGTATTCCCTATCTTAGAGGTTGGTAGAGACACAGCCAAGAGAACATAAGCTAGCAATGGCTGTTGCTCTAATAGTTCATCAATGACTTCATGCCATTTAAATTCAGCCATGTCACAGAAATCCTTTTGGGCCAAAACACTGTCCTTGTTGCAGCATTCCTTTGCCGCATATTCTATTTCATTTAAAAGTTCTACAATGAAACTTCCTCTCAATGGAGAAGACGATATATGCCCTGCTACTTCTCTTGGAGAGCTAGAACCTGATTGAAGCAAAAAAAGTAAAATAAAAATAAAACAGAAATAATAATATATGATAATATTGCTTGATAAATCTGTTGTTTTGTTCTTTTAAAGAAATGACAATATAATTTTATTTTAGCAATCATTAATGTATGTTTATATATCATATACTTTTTAAAAAGTGTTTTACACCTTATTAGTAGAGGACTAGTCATTTCAAAAAATTAATTTGTTCAAATTGATAAAAATCAGTCATATATTTTACAAAAACAAAATATCTGATTGATAGCAGTTTTAGATTGTTTATTTTATAAAACCACCCATCCCTTTGCTACTTTTGTCATCTCTCACCATTTCTGTTGTGTTATCAAAATTACTGCAGTTTAGTATAAACAATATTTATTTTGAAAACATATACATATACAATGTACATATATAATACAATATCATAAATATTTGTTTTGATTGCAGAGATAGCCTAGCTAATTTAAAACTTCTCTCCTCAGATGCAGTTTCCACTTCAGTGCTGGAACACTGGAAAGTTCAAAACATGGCTCTATACTCCCAGGGGGTGATACAAATGACTGGTGCATAAAGCAATTAAACATTTATAATAATACTCACTTATTTTTTGTATGATCTCGTGTATCTCAGACTCTTTCAGCTCAGAGTAGGTCCTTAAACGTCTTAGTGCGGCCGTATTCACTGTTTCAGCACACACATTCGTTGTCTGAAATTACCATTATCAGTTTTTGATTTGGGGTTAAACATTGTTGTTTGAGGCAACATGCAATACTCTAGTTTTATTCCATAAATTTGACTAGATATTGAAAGACAAAAGATACCATATAAACCATTTAGTATTAGTAAAATTCTGTGTGAACTATATCATGTGTATCGGTAACACAATTTAGATTTATCAAAAACTACTTCAACTATTCATGTCCATACAATAACACTGAAAAGAAATCTGGCGCATCAGTATGTTGCACTAACTTTAGGTCATCATATAACAGTTTAAAAACAGATCAAATCACATCGTCAAATAAACTTACTTTTACATACTACTTGTAGTGAGAAGTTGTTTATCAGTAGCTTGTTCATAAAATATTGTATTTAACTTACCCCCTGCAGATTTTTCCGTGGTTCAAAGAAAACCCAGTCTTGTTAGTTAGACCTGAAACATTTAAGATTCCTTTTCTTAAAACTATAAATATATCTCTGTTCTACAGTATACCATGGAAAGGGATGTGAAGCAACATAAGGATTAGGTGTGAGAAGGAGAATTTAAGTAATAAACCAAGCCAGTCATTTAAACATTCTGATAATATATTATTCATATTTTAAACATTTAAAGAAGCTGGTTCACAGAGTTGTGAAATTTACACTATTAAATTAATTGTCATAGAATTTAGAATTTATTGATTCAGAGCTTTTATATCAATAAATTAACATTATTCTATTACTATTATTAAAATTATTATTAATCTCTGCAAAACTATTTTTATAAGTAATTTTTTTTCAATGTTTCTTACCTATTACTAGGAAAAGACAAATCAGTCTGTGTTCCCACATTGTTTCCGCTCGTCTCTGGCAGTTCTAGTAGTTCTGTGAACTCACCAACTTCTTCTGGGGAACTGGAGACGGAGCTGCTACATGTACTGGTGTTAAGGTTTTATCTCCACGCTGCCATCTTACAGGATTTTCCTAATATGTAAATTCCATATCTTAGAGAATTCAAAAGATTAACAATTTAAGAGCTGTATATTGTTTTGACTCTAACCGTTTAGATAACACAGAGCTAAATGCCAAGCAATTGTCATTCCAGTCCAGGTCAATCTCTTGGTGCTTTGGCCATATTATAGAACTGCACAGTGGTTAATCTGAAAGAATGCTGGTTACCAAAGGCAAAAGGAACCTTTCCTCAAGGGGCATCTTTTTTTTTAAACATGAATTTATCGAAACAATCACCATAAATTATAAGTCATGTATTCCTGTATAAATGAATGAAATTATATTACTTTCAATCCCATGTAATACCAGTGAAAAGTATGGCAAAATTAGAGAGTGTTAGAGACTGCTTATATAAAAAAAACATATTTTACCATTTCTATTTTTCCCACCAAACTTTGCATTCATATTTTTTGCGCAACTGTCCCAAAAACTGTTTTCCGATTCACCTTCCTGTCTTGGTCTTTGACTGTACTCTGTCAGAAAAGATTTTTCTTCTTCAGTCTTTCATCCTTAAAGGGATAATATTTATTTTAGAGATAATACAAAAAATGAGATATAAATTTAGAGCTGTTAAAAAGTAAATGATAAAGTTTATCAGAGAGTATTTACAAAAATAAATAAATGAAAATAACCACTCAACCAATTTATTTTTGTAAATACTCACTAATATGCTTTAACCAATTTAGTGTTGAACATAATTTATCAGTTACAAGCGCATTTACCTTTTTAAACAGCCAATTTACTAGATGGAGGCATTACATTTTGTGTAGGTGATTACCAAAAATTATTGTCTTACTAAATGTTTGAAGTACTGAAACCAGATTGGCTACACACAAACTAAAAATAATCTTAAACACAATAATGATATATAAATGCTGAAATAAGGCATCTTTGTAGATATGACTAAAGATCTGACAGCATTAAAATGTATCTATTTTTTTTTTTTAATAAAACATTGTGTTAACACAGCATTAGACTAAAAGGTTGCAAATTAGAAATTGTATATACAGTACTACAGTCAGTATAAATGATAATCACCAGTTCAATTCTTTAGCTCTCCTGTTTTGGTGTTGTCCCGGTTGGCGTGGATAGCAATCTTTTCGATCCCCGTTTTTGAGGGGTAAGCTTAGGCGGCGTACGGGAACTGGAATATGTATGATCTGGCCCAGATCTGTTTTTATGACCTGGAAACCAGGTGTCCTTTCGGTTGACTTAATATATGCGTGATCCATCTGAAATTGTATAAATACTTTATAAATTACAAGTTGTTTATCCTGCAGTTCTATGTAGATCTATGTTGTTATTTATAAAATTCTGCCAGATTTTAATTCATAGCAGCCTAATGCCAAATAGCATATACATCCAATATATTATACAAAATATCTTTAAAAATTAACCTTCCTTGATGGCTTGAATTTTAAATGTTATCAACTCAAGAATGATTTTCCAAGGCAAATTCTACATTCATGAAATGTTCATCTCATGTACTTTTAGCAAACATTTAAAGATTGCAACAAAAAAATGATTTTACAATAAGCCATAATCTTTTCATGTAGTATGAATCAACTATCCGAACTTATACTATATTTTCATTTATCCGAAACCTATTCAACTTTTGCAGCATTCCATATTACATACAAGAAGAAATGCTCAGAGAAAAAAATGGACGTTATCGTGAATTAAATATATGTATATCGATCGAAGAATAAACGATTTCCCGATGAACCACCTTTTTAAAAAATTGGTTGACTTACAGTTTCCATCGCATCGGACATCGTCATCTTTTCAATGACGCCAGACTTCTATTTGTTTACAATAGAAGCTGGGAACCAGATTAGCTTTTTTATCTATCTATCTATCATTGTGTCACACCGGTCTTACAATCTGAACGCATCGGACAGTGGACTACACCACAACGTCTCTGTGATGTACGTAGGCGGCCGTCATATTGGATTTGGAACTACTTTAGAAAACAAGATGGCGGACCCTTCGTAAAGAGGAAAAATTTAAATGTGTGTTTTAGCTCGTCTTTTTAAAGAAAGCATTCTTTAAGTAATACTTTAATGTAGATCTGTGAATTCCCACAACGTACTTAAAAACTTGTTAAAATTTAAAGATGCCATTACTGACATACTGATAGGAGTACTTATAGTATTGACATCGAGTAAATTAAAAAATTAAATCGACTGTTTAGTGTTTTCGTTATATTTTGTGAGATACGAGGAATGCTTACATAAACTTGATAGACTTTTACTCCATGGGGTCAATGGTTCGAGCCCATTTGAGGGTTAGTTTTATATTTGTATTCAATTTTATTCTTTTTTTATTGCAGCTTTTTAGATCCAATGTTTGCATTTATCAATATTGTTCTGGCTACCATAACTTTAAATGTCGCTTTTTTAAAGTTTTTATGATTTTTGAATGGCGCGACTTAATAGGTCTGTCAATACTATGTAAACTGTACGCTGAAGTTTCTTTAGCTACTATCAATATAGCATAGAGTATAATGAAAAAAATAATTTGGGGAGTTCTTATGTTATAGTTGGATTTTGTAACATTACAAGGATTGCTTATATAAAGTATAAAATAAACCACTGACTATATGGGAGCACTGATGGCCCATTGGTTTAAGCTTTTACTCCAAGGGTCAGTGGATCGAGCCCAGTTAAGGAAGACTTCCTTTCTTTTTTTATATTTTTTTTATTGAGGTATTTTGCTCAAATATTAACGTATCAATTTAAAGTATTTAATAACAAACTTCAATACATGCCTAATTTGTGAAAACATCCCTTTGAAATTGCTAGTTTTCCTCTTACATGCCCTTGTATTTTAAGATAGAATACTTTCCTCTCCAGAGGAAAGAGGTATGGGTTTGAATCCCATCGGGGGCTTCAGAGGATGATTCATTTTGATACAAATGTTAATAGTTGCTTTAGTGTATCCCAAAATTAACCTAATATTTTATATAACTGTGAAAGATAATTCAAAATAATGTTTGTTTCTATATACATTGTGATCCATGGACATGAACATTAAATTATGCAAGAAACATGTATGATTTAAGGGAAGAATACAACAGCAAACTTAGAATGGACATTCATTTTAGATTGTTAAGTAACTAAAACTATAAATGTTGCAAAGCTTGTGTATGACGTCCTTGCTTCTGGACAGCGGAACAGTTTAGGCATAAATGATTACTCTTTTTCTTTAGAATCAACATTGATGCATTATTACTTAAGCAAAGTGGAACTTTTTAAAAACTTGATGAATTGGGGACTGAATTTTTCATGTTCGTTGCTTGCAATTTACCAGTACTGAACATAATGTTACTGGTGAACAAATGCCTTCTCTCTTTACACTTTACAGGGAGATGGTGTTTTTCATAAATATCCAGGTTTATTTGTATAAATACCGGGTAAGACCTCGTATCATATTTATATACATGTAAGCTATACATTTATGATAATGACATTTTGTGTTTCGCTGTAAATTAACAGAGAAAATATACTACAGCCGCATGTCACCAGAGTTGTTAAAAGGGCATTTAGACAGTATTGTCCCTGACTTTTGCCCATTTTGACATATTCTTATAAACAAGAGGGCCGCGATGGCCCTGTATCGCTCCACTGCTGAAAAAAAGGCTGAATCAAATACCAGTATTCTCGGCATGTGCAAATACTTAAATATATAGGCCCTATTTAAGCACATGTACACTTTTGTGACCCCCAGGGCTGGGTCAAATTTAACCCCAGGAGCATAATTTGAGCAAACTTTGTAGAGGACTACTATACCTCACTACATACAAAATGTGGTAGCCCTAGGTCCTAGAGTTAAGGATAAGAATATGTTAACAGTTTTCACAAAATAAGCAAGATATAAGCGTATATAATGTTCAATTTTGTGACCGCCGGTCAGGGTCAAATTTTACCCAAAGGGCATAATTTGAACAAACTTGGTAGAGGACTATAAGATGTTACTGCAAACCAAATTTGGTAGCTGTAGTCCGAATGGTTTTCGACAAGAAGATTTTTAAAGATTTCACAAAATAGGCACTTTATAAGTGTTTATTCAATTTTGTGACCCCCGGAACAGGGTCAAATTTGACCCCAGAGGCATTATTTGAACAAATTTGGTAGAGGTTTATTAGATGCCACTACATACCAAATTTGGGAGCCCTAGGCCCAATGGTTATGAACAAAAAGATTTTTAAAGTTTTCACAAAATAGGCCCCATATAAGCGTATGTTCAGTTTTGTGACCCCCCGGGCAGGGTCAGATTTGACCCAAGGGGCATAATTTGAACAAACTTGGTAGAAAACTATAAGACGTTACTACATACCAAATTTGGTAGCCCTATGCCTTATGGTTAAGGACAAGAAGATATTTAAAGTTTTCACAAAATAGGCCTTATATTAGCATATAATCGATTTTGTGGCCGCCAGGGCAGGGTCAAATTTGGCCCCTGGGGCATAATTTGAACATACTAAGTAAAGGACTATACAATGTCACTACATACCAAATTGTGTAGCCCTAGGCCTAATGGTTATGGACAAGAATTTTCTTTTAAGTTTTCACAAAATAGGCCTTATATAGGCATATGTTCAATTTTGTGACCCCCCGGGGCAGGGTCAAATTTGACCCCAGGGATAAAATTTAAACAAATTTGGTAGAGAACTATAAGATGTCACTACATACCAAATTTGGTAGCCCTAGGCCCAACGGTTATGGACAAGAAGGTTTTAAGGTTTTCACAAACAAATAGCCCTTTATAAGCATATATTCAATTTTGTGATCCCCGGGCCAGTTTCAAATTTGACCCAAGGGGCATTATTTGAACAAACTAAGAAGAGAACTATTACATGTCACTACATACCAAATTTGGTAGCCCTATGCCATACAGTTATAGACAAGAAGTTTTTAAAGTTTTCACAAAATAGGCCTTATATAAGCATATGTTCAATGTTGTGACCCTCGGCGCAGGGTCAAACTTGACTCAAGGGGCATAATTTGAACAAACTTGGTAGAGGACTATAAGATGTCATTACATACCAAATTTGGTAGCCCTAGGTCCAATGGCTATGGACAAGAAGATATTTTAAGTTTTCACAAAATAAGCACTTTATAAGCATATATTCAATTTTGTGACCCCCGGGGCAGTTTCAAATTTGACCCAGGGGCATTATTTGAAGAAACTAAGAAGAGAACTATTACATGTCACTTCATACTAAATTTGGTAGCCCTATGCCATACAGTTATGGACAAGAAGTTTTTAAAGTTTTCACAAATTAGGCCTTATATAAGCATATGTTCAATTTTGTGACCCTCAGGGCAGGATCAAACTTGACCCCAGGGGCATAATTTGAACAAACTTGGTAGATGACTATAAGATGTCACTACATACCAAATTTGGTAGCCCTAGGCCCAATGGTTATGGACAAAAGATTTTTAAAGTTTTCACAAAATAAGCACTTTATAAGCATATATTCACTTTTGTGACCCCCGGGACAGGGTCAAACTTTACCCCAGGGGCATAACAAACTTGGTAGAGGACTTTATATGCCACTACATAGCAAATTTGGTAGCCCTAGGCCCAATGGATATGGGCAAGAATTTTTTTAAGTTTTTACATAATAGGCCTAATATAATCATATGTCCAATGTTGTGACCCTTGGGGTAGGGTCAAACTTTACCCCAGCGGCATTATTTGAACAAACTTGGTATAGGACTATACGATGCCACTACATACCAAATTTGGTAGCCCTAGGCCCAATGGTTATGGAAGAGATTTGTAAAGTTTTCACAAAATAGACCCTATATACGCATATACTCAATTTTGTGACCCTGGGCAGTGTCAAATTTGACCACAGGGGCATAATTTGAACAAATTTGGTAGAGGACTATTAGATGTCTCTACATACCAAATTTGATAGCCCTAGGCCCAATGGTTATCAACCAGGAGGTTTAGAAAGTTTTCACAAAATAGGCCTTAAATAAGCAATTTTCAATTTTGTGACCCCCGGGGCAGGGTAAAATTTGACCCCAGGGGCATAATTTGAACAAATTTGGTAGAGGACTATCAGATGTCTCTACATAATAAATTGTATAGCCCTAGGCCCAATGGTTATGGACGAGAAGATTTTGAAAGTTTTCACAAAATAGGCCTTAAATAAGCAATTTTCAATTTTGTGACCCACGGGGCAGGGTCAAATATGACCCAGGGGCATAATTTGAACAAATTTGGCCAGTGGAGCTAAAAACTGATTCTTTGTTTAGCGTGCAAAGGGGATGGAGGAACATTTGTTGGTGCCTTTTTAAAAAGTTGCTTCATTGTGTGGAAAATTGAGTTTAAAAATGTATGCACAATGCCTGATATGTGGCAAATTCCAACAATGTCTGTGGTTTTTCATGTAAAAACAAGAGATGTGTTTGTCAGGGCCGCTTTGAAGCCGTATATTTGACCTTTAAGGATGACCTTGACCTTTCAGTACTCAAAATATGCAGCTCCATGAGATACACATGTATGCCAAATATCAAGTTGCTATCTTCAATATTGCAAAAGTTATAGGAAATGTTTAAGTTTTCGGACAGACAGCACATATAAGTTGGTTTTACAAATTCACTGAGTGTAAACATTGGGCACTTATATAGCTCAAAGTGACCGGGAAACAAATTCTTGTGTTCTGATTTACATACATGTATTTACACTTGCAAAATTCAAAATTAAGAATGGTAATTGTTCTTTTATTGCCAACAACTGCATAAATCTTAACATTGTAAACTGGTGGTTTTGTCTTTATTACTACTTTTGTACATTCTTTTGTATTGCCCTCTTTATATTAACTTTCAACAGATCTATTATATCCAGTAATTGTAGATATCATATGTTTTGTGATGTAAATGTGTAGGGTTCTTGTTACTTGTCACACCATTTCCATTTCATAATGCCTTAACACTGATAATAGGATATAAGTGATTTTTGATTATTGTATTTATGTAAACTTATTCTATATGCTGATGAAAGTGTCATCCTTTATTTTCACAAAGATCCTAGTATCATCAGTAGTGTTTTTTGTAAAGAACTTGCAAATTGTATTAAATGGTTAGTGGATAACAAACTGTCTTTACACCTTGGAAAAACTGAATGTATAGTGTTTGGTTCCAAAAGGAAATCTAAACTTCATAATTTTAATGTAAAATGTAATGATCACACTATTGTTTCTCAATCATTTGTTGAACACCTTGGTTCAATATTCGACACTGATCTTTCTGCTACATCTATTGTTAATAATATAATTAAAAAAGGTGAACTCAAGAATAAGATTCTTCAGGGGCGTAGCTAGCACTTTTTGAGCTTTAGGCCCGAATATGTTACATAAAAACGGGGTGTGTGTGCGGGGGTCCTCCCCCAGAAATTGTTTAAATCCAATAACGCCTGTGGTGAGATTTAAAGCATATCTAGACAAATAATAAGGTAAGAAATATAAGACTTTGGCCTGTATTTCTTTGATATTTTACTTTTTTATCTCAATGTCAGAGAACTAAATTTTACTGTATTATCTTTATACCAGAGAACTAAATTTTAAAACAATATGGAACAGAGAAACATTTAAAATTGTAACACTCGCTTATTCACAAGTCAAACCATGGGAATTCTTTCCAATAATACTGTCTGCATGTCTATATAGAAAGAAGTAGAGTTGATAATTGGAAGATATGTCCTTTGAACAAGACCAGAATCCATTGCCTGAGGATCATGTCAATATGAAATGCAGATTTCTTACACCTCACCACCTTCAGGGTCAACATTTTAATGCATTTTTGAAGTTGAAGCAATTTTAATTTTTTCATGTTTCAAAAAAAATTGTAGGCCCGGGCCTGCTGTGCCTAAAAGCAGCTACACCCCTGTTCTTGTACAGACAAAACCACTGTTCAAATATGGAATTAAGAAAATTGTTATGTAACTCATTGCTTCAATGCCATTTTGACTATGCTAGCTCTTCATAGTACAATGGTATTAGTAAACAGTTAAAAAATAGATTACAAGTTGTACAGAATAAAGTTGTTAAATTTATTCATGGATATGACTCTAGAACATCTTTGAAAGTTAAATATTTTAGTAATATTGGTTGTTTAAATGTTCAAAACAGAGTTAAGCAAATAACACTCATTCATGTTTATAAAATTGTTAACAAGAAATGTCCTTCTTACATGACCTTTTTTGTATAATAATTTTAGTTTAGTGTCTGATATACATAGTGATAACATTAGACATAGTAAAGATAACTTTTATTTACCTCAATGTCCTCAAGTGAATGGTTTTACCAGCACTACTTTTAATTATAAACGATCAAAGACTGGAACTGTTTACCTGCTGATGTAAAAATTCTTATAAAAGAATAAATATGAATTTGAAAACAGAGTGAAAACTTCTCTCACAGACAATATGATTGAAATTGAAAGAAGATGCTGATTTTATTTGTTACTAGTAGTCTTATTGTTTAAATTATTGTTTTATGTCATTGGTTTGTTATATTATATATATAATATATATATATTGGTTTGTTATAATATATATATATATATATATATATATTACTGTTGTTCAAATAAGTCATCAATAAAGTATTTGTATGTACATTTAAATGTGATGACAAGATAGTAGTATACATTGTGTAACTAATGCTCTCTAATAATATATGCTAATTACTATTTGATCTCAAGACTATAGTCTCAAGTTTAAATTAATGATATTTTATACTTATTAATGCCACAATTTTTGTACATTTTCCACCCATCTATAGGGCCCCATTGGAATTAAGTTGCAAACCTTTCATGGGACATCCTGTGGTATATATATAATGTCTTGATTTAAACATCTTGTAACTACTTGTTATTTCAGATCTCTGCCAAATACACTGACTATTTACTTGTAACTGAATTTAAATGATTATAATGTGAAATGTGATATATCAATGCATTGTGATCCAAATCCTGTGATAATTGTTTTCCAATTGTTAAATGTTGTACATTGACTTTACTTGTATGACATATATATACATATGCATGAATAAATCAATATTTAGGAAAGTGTGACTGACACTGTTTCCAGACATATTACAGTTAAATTACTTCATGTCAGTAATGGCAGTCATGGATGGAAAATATCTTTTTACAATTGTTGCCTGCACTGTCGACCATATTTAGTGTTTTTGTTTCCCATCTAAAGAGTACCGACCCAAAACCATGGGCATGCCTGTGATATGTATCTTAAAGTTTCTTAAAAGATAAATAATATAAATTTTAACAACACCACAGCTCAGTTTTAACATTTCCAATACAGTATGTCTTATTTTGAGAGGCCATTCTGAATTGAGTTCATTTCCAAGGGCAAAGTTATGCCTTAATATATTAATATTACAAAACTGAACATTGTTACACTGTCCTTAATTTTAAAGGCACTGGATTGTTTAAAGCTTTGAAAAGCTAGTTGCCTGGCCGGGATTATAACAACATCTGGAATTAAAATGCCTAGGATAAAGTATAAACAATATCTGCCAGAAGTACTGTATGGTTGCCATCATCAAATGTACAGAAAAAAATCGTTTTCAAATTCAATCAAGCCCCACTTATTCCATTACATGAAATATACAGTTTGTGACTGCCTGGCTGGTCACTATAATGCCATTGGGACCAACGTGGAGTTTACTATTTCTTATATTACATCGAAGAGTTTTCTCTGTACCACTGTACAGTGTTGTACGATTGTTGATGGTATAGAACATAGACATATTGATTAAATCTCAAAGTTTGTCGCCTGCAGCCGAACATCAGCAATGTTGCAATGAATATAATTTAAGAAATACTGATTCTTTTAAGTTTGAATAATGTTGATGTTTTCACTTCAATAAACAACTAATTGGCTTTCTTAGCATTTTATTAAAATTTGAATATTTTGCATGCAAAATATCTAATTTTAAACAATAACATTAATAAATATTCTATTATATTACTCCTTAAATATATTCGTCCTTATATATCTATATTATCGGTTGATTCAGTGCAAATTTAATGGTGTGTAACCCGAACTATATTTTCGGTGTAATATCTTCCGCCTAGAGGCGTTAGACATATCCTTCCACCAAATACACCCGAGAGACGATCGCCGATATGGCGGAATTGTCCGAGGAGTCCCGATTGACCGGTCTTACTGACCTGTCAATCTGAACGCATCGGACAGTGGGCTACACCACACCGTCTCTCTGATGTACGTAGGCGGCCGTCATATTGGATTTGGAACTACTTTAGAAAACAAGATGGCGGCCCCCTCTTAAAGAGGAAAAATTAAAATGTGTGTTTTTAGCTCGTCTTTTTCAAGATAACATTCTGTAAGTAATAATTTAATGTAGATCTGTGAATTCCCACAACGTACTTAAAAACTTGTTAAAATTTTAAGATGCCATTACTGACATACTGATAGGAGTACGTTATAGTATTGACATCGAGTAAATTTAAAAATTAAATCGACTGTTTTCGTTATATTTTGTGAGATACGAGGATTGCTTACATAAACTTGATAAAGTATGAAACACATCACTCATTGTATGAGCATGGATGGCCGAGTGGTCTAAACGGTAGACTTTTACTCCATGGGGTCAATGGTTCGAGCCCATTTGAGGGTTACTTTTATATTTTTATTCAATTTTATTCTTGTTTTTTTTTATTGCAGCTTTTTAGATCCAATGTTTGCATTTATCAATATAGCATAGAGTCTATAATGAAAAAAATAACTTGGGGAGTTTTTATGTTATAGTTAGATTGTGTGACTTATCAATTTAAAGTATTTAATAACAAACTTCAATACATGTGACGTCTAATCTGTGAAAACGTCCCTTTGAAATTGCTAGTTTTCCTCTTAAATGCCCTTGTATTTTAAGATAGAATACTTTCCTCTCCAGAGGAAAGAGGTATGGGTTTGAATCCCATCGGGGGCTTCAGAGGATGATTCATTTTGAGACAAATGTTAATATTTGCTTTAGTGTATCCCAAAATTAACTTATATTAAATATATAACTGTGAAAGATAATTCAAAATAATGTTTGTTTCTATATACATTGTGATCCATGGACATGAACATTCAATTATGCAAGAAACATGTATGATTTTAGGGAAGAATACGACAGCAAACTTAGAATGAACATTCATTTTAGATTGTTAAGTAACTAAAACTATAAATGTTGTAAAACTTGTGTATGCCGTCCTTGCTTCTGGATAGCAGAACAGTTAAGGCATAAATAATTACTCTTTTTCTTTAGAATCAACATTGATGCATTATTACTAAAGCAAAGTTGAACTTTTTAAAAACTCGAATTGGGAACTGAATTTTTCATGTTCGTTGCTTGCAATTTACCGGTAGTGAACATTATGTTACTGGTGAACAAATGCCTTCTCTCTTTACACTTAACAGGGAGATGGTGTTTTTCAAAAATATCCAGGTTAATTTGTATAAATACTGGGTAAGTACTCGTAACATATTTATACTTTATATACATGTAAGCAATACATTTATGATGATGACATTATGTGTTTCGCTGTAAATTTACAGAGAAAATTTACTACAGCCGCATGTCACCAGAGTTGTTAAAAGGGCATTTAGACAGTATTGTCCCTGACTTTTGCCCATTTTGACATATTCTTATAAACAAGAGGGCCACGATGGCCTTGTATCGCTCCACTGCTGAAAAAAAGGCTAAAACAAATATTCTCAGCATGTGCAAATACTTAAATATAGGCCCTATTTGAGCACATGAACACTTTTGTGACCCCTGGGCTGGGTAAAATTTAACCCCAGGGGCATAATTTAATCAAACTTTGTAGAGGACTTCGATACCTCACTACTTACAAAATGATGTAGCCCTTGGTCCTAGAGTTAAGGATAAGAATATGTTAACAGTTTTCACAAAATAAGCAAGATATAAGCGTATAAAATGTTCAATTTTGTGACCCCCCCGGGGCAGGGTCAAATTTGATCCCAGGGATAAAATTTGAACAAATTTGGTAGAGAACTTTAAGATGTCACTACATACCAAATTTGGTAGCCCTAGGCCCAATGTTTATTGACAAGAAGTTTTTGTAAGCTTTCACAAAAAAAGGCTCCATATAAGCGTATGTTCAATTTTGTGACCCCCAGGGCAGGCTCAAATTTGACCCCAGGGGCATTATTTGAACAAACTTGGTAGAGGACTATAAGATGTCACTACATACCAAATTTGGTAGCCCTTGGCACAATGGTTATGGACAAGAAGTTTTTAAAGTTTTCACAAAAAATTAGCCCTTTATAAGCATATATTCAATTTTGTGAACCCCGGGGCAGTTTCAAATTTGACCCCAGGGTCATAATTTGCACAAACTAAGAAGAGAACTATTACTTGTCGCTACATACCAAATTTGGTAGCCCTATGCCATACAGTTATGGACAAGAAGTTTTTAAAGTTTTCACAAAATAGGCCTTATATAAGCATATGTTCAATGTTGTGATCCTCGGCGCAGGGTCAAACTTGACTCAAGGGGCATAATTTGAACAAACTTGGTAGAGGACTATAAGATGTCATTACATACCAAATTTGGTAGCCCTAGGTCCAATGGCTATGGACAAGAATATATTTGAAGTTTTCACAAAATAAGCACTTTATAAGCATATATTCAATTTTGTGACCCCCGGGGCAGTTTCAAATTTGACCCCAGGGGCATTATTTGATCAAATTTGGTAGAGGACTATAAGATGTCACTACATACCAAATTTAATATCCCTAGGCCCAATGGATATGGACAAAAGATTTTTAAGGTTTTTACAAAATAAGCAATTTATAAGCATATATTCAATTTTGTGACCCCCAGGACAGGGTCAAACTTGACCCCAGGGGCATAATTTGAACAAACTTGGTAGAGGACTTTATATGACACTACATTCCAAATTTGGTAGCCCTAGGCCCAATGGATGGACAAGAAATTTTTTAAATTTTTACAAAATAGGCCTTATATAAGCATATGTTCAATGTTGTGACCCTCGGGGCAGGGTCAAACTTGACCCCAGGGGCATAATTTGAACAAACTTGGTAGAGGACTATAAGATGCCACTACATACCAAATTTGGTAGCCCTAGGCGCAATGGTTATGGACGAGATTTGTAAAGTTTTCACAAAATAGACCCTATATACGCATATGTTTAATTTTGTGACCCCCGGGGCAGTGTCAAATTTGACCCCAGGGGCATAATTTGAACAAATTTGGTAGAGGACTATTTGATGTCTCTACATACCAAATTTGATAGCCCTAAGCCCTATGGTTATCGACAAGGAGATTTTGAAAGTTTGCACAAAATAGGCCTTAAAGAAGCAATTTTCAAATTTGTGACCCCCGGGGCAGGGTCAAATTTGACCCAGGGGCATAATTTGAACACATTTGGCCAGTGGAACTTAAAACTGATTCTTTGTTTAGCGTGCAAAGGGGATGGAGGAACATTTGTTGGTGCCTTTTAAAAAAGATGTTTCATTGTGTGGAAAATTGAGTTTAAAATGTATACATAATGCCTAATATGTGGCAAATTCCAACAATGTCTGTGGTTTTTCATGTAAAAACAAGAGATGTGTTAGTCAGAAACATAATGCCCCCTATTGCGCCGCTTTGAAGCCGTATATTTGACCCTTAAGGATGACCTTGACCGTTCAGTACTCAAAATATGCAGCTCCACGAGATACACATGTATGCCAAAAAATCAAGTTGCTATCTTCAATATTGCAAAAGTTATAGGAAATGTTTAAGTTTTCGGACAGACAGTTAACACATATAAGTTGGTTTTACAAATTCACTGAGTGTAAACATTGGGCACTTATATAGCTCAAAGTGACATGGAAACAAATTCTTGTGTTCTGATTTACATACATGTATTTACACTTGCAAAATTCAAAGTAAAGAATGGTAATTGTTCTCTTATTGCCAACAACTGCATAAATCTTAACATTGTAAACTGGTTGTTTTGTCTTTATTACTACTTTTGTACATTCTTTTGTATTGCCCTCTTTATATTAACTTTCAACATATATATTATATCCAGTTATTGTAGATATCAGATGTTTTGTGATGTAAATGTGTAGGGTTCTTGTTACTTGTCACACCCATTTCCATTTCATAATGCCTTAACACTGATATAGGATATTAGTGATTTTTGATTATTGTATTTATGTAAACTTATTCTTTATGCTGATTAAAGTGTCATCCTTTATTTTCACAAAGATCCTAGTATCCTCAGAAGTGTTTTTTGTAAAGAATTTGAAAATTGTATTAAATGGTTAGTGGATAACAAATTGTCTTTACGCCTTGGAAAAAATGAATGTATAGTGTTTGGTTCCAAAAGGAAATTATCTAAACTTCATAATTTTTATGTAAAATGTAATGATCACACTATTGTTTCTCAATCATCTGTTGAACATCTTGGTTCAATATTCAACACTGATCTTTCTGCTACATCTATTGTTAATAATATTATTAAAAAGGTGAACTCAAGAATAAGATTCTTCAGGGGCGTAGCTAGCATTTTTTGAGCTGTAGGCCCAAATATGTTACATAAAAATAGGGTGTGTGTGCGGGGGGTCCTCCTCCGGAAATTGTTTAAATCCTATAACGCCTGTGGTGAGATTTAAAGCATATCTAGACAAATAATAAGGTTAAAAAAATATAAGACTTTGGCCTGTATTTCTTTGATATTTTATTGTTTTGTCTCAATGTCAGAGAACTAAATTTTACTGTATTATCTTTTTACCAGAGAACTAAATTTTAAAACAATATGGAACAGAGACCCATTTAAAATTGTAACACTCACTTATTCACAAGTCAAACCTTGGGAATTCTTTCCAATAATACTGTCTGCACGTCTATACAGAAAGAAGTAGAGTTGATAATTGGAAGATATGTCCTTTGAACAAGACCAGAATCCATTGCCTGAGGATCATGTCAATATGAAATGCAAATTTCTTACACCTCACCACCTTCAGGGTCAACATTTTAATGTGTTTTTCGAGTTGAAGCAATTTTAATTTTCTCATGTTTCCAAACAAAATTGTAGGCCCGGGCCTGCTGTGCCTAATAGCATCTACACCCCTGTTCTTGTATAGACAAAACCACTGTTCAAATATGGAATTAAGAAAATTGTTATGTAACTCATTGGTTAAATGCCATTTTGACTATGCTAGCTCTTCATAGTACAATGGTATTAGTAAACAGTTAAAAAGAAGATTACAAGTTGTATAGAATAAAGTTGTTAAATTTATTCATGGATATGACTCTAGAACATCTTTGAAAGTTAAAGTTTTTAGTAGTATTGGTTGGTTAAATGTTCAAAACAGAGTTATGCAAATAACACTCAACCATGTTTATAAAATTGTTAACAAGAAATGTCCTCCTAACATGACCTTTTTGTATAATAATTTTAGTTTAGTGTCTGATATACATAGTGATAACAGTAGACATAGTAAAGATAACTTTTATTTACCTCAATGTCCTCAAGTGAATGGTTTTACCAGCACTACTAACCGGTATATATATATATATATATATATATATATATATATATATATATATATATATATATATATATATATATATATATATATATATATATATTACTGTTGTTAAAAAAGTCATCAATAAAGTATTTGTACGTACATTTAAATGTGATGACAAGATAGTAGTATACATTGTGTAACTAATGCTCTCTAATAATATATGCTAATTACTATTTGATCTCAAGACTATAGTCTCAAGTTTAAATTAATGATATTTTTATGCGTATTAATGCCACCATTTTTGTACATTTTCCACCCATCTATAGGGCCCCATTGGAAATAAGTTGCAAACCTTTCATGGGACATCCTGTGGTATACATATCATGTCTTGATTTCAACATCTTGTAACTACTTGTTATTTCAGATCTCTGCCAAATACACTGACTATTTACTTGTAACTGAATATAAATGATTAACTTTGAATGTGATATTCAAAATGTGATATATCAATGCATTGTGATCCAAAACCTGTGATAATTGTTTTCCAATTGTTAAATGTTGTAAATTGACTGTATTGTATGATCTGTACTTGTATGACATGTATATAAATATGCATGAATAAATCAATATTTAGAAAAGTGTGACTGACACTGTTTCCAGACATATTACAGTTAAATTACTTCATGTCAGTAATGGCAGTCAGGGATGGAAAATATCTTTTTACAATTGTTGCCTGCACTGTCGACCATATTTAGTGTTTTTGTTTCCCATCTAAAGATTACCGAACCAAAACCATGGGCATGCCTGTGATAAGTATCTTAAAGTTTCTTAAAAGATAAATAATATAAATTTTAACAACACCACTGCTCAGTTTTAACATTTCCAATACAGTATGTCTTATTTTGAGAGGCCATTCTGAATTGAGTTCATTTCCAAGGGCAAAGTTAATATATTAATATTACCAAACTGAACATTGTTACACTGTCCCTAATTTTAATGGCACTGGATTGTTTAAGGCTTTGAAAAGCTAGTTGCCTCGCCGGGATAACAACATCTGGAATTAAAATGCCTAGGATAAAATATAAACAATATCTGCCAGAAGTACTGTATGGTTGCCATAATCAAATGTACAGAAAGAATTGTTTTTCAAATTCAATCAAGCCCCACTCATTCCATTCCATGAAACCTTTCAGGTGTCTAAATACTGATAATAGCCCCACTGAGGGCTGTATGGCTATGGTCCATATACAGTTTGTGACTGCCTGGCTGGTCACTATAATGGCATTGGGACCAACGTGGAGTTTACTATTTCTTATATTACACCAAAGAGTTTTTTCTGTAACACTGTACAGTGTTGTACGATTGTTTATGGTATAGAACATAAATATTGATTAAATCTCAAAGTTTGTCGCCTGCAGCCGAACATCAGCAGTGTTGCAATGATTATAATTTAGGAAATACTGATTCTTTTAAGTTTGAATAATGTTGCTGTTTTCACTTCAATAAACAACTAATTGGCTTTCTTAACATTTTATTAAAATTTGAATATTTTGCATGCAATAATATCTAATTTTAAACAATAACATTAATGAATATTCTATTATATTACTCCTTAAAGATATTGGTCCTTATATATCTATATTATCAGTTGATTTAGTGCAAATTTATTGGTGTGTAACCCGAACTATATTTTCGGTGTAATATCTTCCGCCTAGAGGCGTTAGACATATCCTTCCACCAAATACACCCGAGAGACGATCGCCGATATGGCGGAATTGTCCGAGGTGTCCCGATTGACTGACCTGTGTGAATGCGCGCTAAGCATTGTGGGAAACGGACTTTTTCCATCATGGCGTTGGTAAACATAATAAACACGGAAGTGAAAAATGGTAATTAATTATTATCAAAAACAGGCCCCATCAAACCGGGCCAGCTGAAATATATACATGGATGCAGTTTGTGCTTCAAAAGGAGCCACTTTTCATGTCAGTCTATTGTTTGTAAGAATTACCTAACACGTAACTTAGACTAACTAAACACGTTGCAAGACGGATTATGGAGGTTTCGGCGAAACACCAGTTCGGCGAAACACCAGTTCGGCGAATTGATTATAAATAGTAGGTGTTAAACCGGTTCGGCGAAATGATTTATTGTTGATTACGGCATTGCAAATTGTATATTTTAATTAGCGATATTTTTAACTACTGAATAGGTGTGAATAGACTCGGCGTATGCACGCCGTAAGTTGTGACGGTTGTGGTCGGTGGCAGCATCGTAAATGCGACACCGGTATTACATCTGAGCAGTACCGCTTGATGTCAGACGAAGTAGAACCAGAAGAGGATGGGATGGAAGAAGTCTCAAATACCATAGATGACCGGTCGTTCGATATATCGAACCGAAATATTGAGCGACCACATGTGTCGCTTGATCAATCACTACCCGATCGACCACTTGATGATGTCATTCCCAACGCGGTACCAACAACGTACGAAGTAGTGGAAAGTGGCAGTAAGCGTGGTGGTCGACTACTCGTGAGCAGTGACGGCTACACATACAACGCAAGGAAGACACACAGTGGAAGAACGTACTGGACATGTAGTGTGAGAAATAAGCAAGTAACATGCTTCGCTAGTGTAAAACAATTTGGCGACATGTATACAGCCAGTCTAAATGGACATACACATCCCGCAGATCCAGGGGCATATAAAAAATCTAAGATCAGAACAAAGGCGAAGCAGATCGGTCGCAGTGATGTGTACCGTCCGGCGGCAGAAATTGTAGAGACGGTCATGAAAGAAATGGTGACAGAAGACGATGTGTGCCTGCCTCGAATGGACAATCTTACAACAGCCGTCAACTTACACCGCCAGAAGATGCGCCCACAAGAACCATGTGACTTCAATTTTGACCTTGACAGGGAATACATAGGTCAGAACTTTATACTCGATGACATCCGTTATGAGGACCAACGACATATAGTGTTCGCAACAACGGAACAACTCAGTGTATTAAAACAATCAAGAAAGTGGTTTGTAGATGGGACGTTCAAACTGGTAAAACGTCCCTTCTACCAACTAGTGACTATTCATGCCTTCGTAAGAAAAGGCGAAGATACCAAACAAGTACCACTGGTATATATTCTTATGTCACGAAGAACCAAGCACGACTACATTCAAGTCCTATCCAGCATTCACCGCCACCTGGACAACCCTCTTGTGTGCTTTTCATGTGCCACTTTTATGTATTAAGTATTTATATATGTATTTTCATTACAATATAACAGAAATACAATGAAAATTTATGATGCGATTTAGAAAATGTATTATGAGATTATGTGCTGGACTATGTTATTGTTATGTAAAATTAAATAAAAGTATAAAAGTATGAATGTTGTTGTTAATTGGTCTAATTATTTGAAGAATGTGTCACTTGTGAAGAAAGACCCACTTGGTTAGGGATGTTTACTCAAAAAACATGACATTTCACACCTGGCATAGGTGAGGAATTTCGAGCTGTTGAGCACCAGACAGTGTCATTAGTCTTCATTAGAGATACTGTAACCATTCCATAAGGATTCATTTTAACTTTATCATTTTATTTTTGCTATTGGAAATAAAACAATTTATGAATGTGAACAAAATTTCAATTATAATTTTAATTGAGATTTTTTTTTAAATTTTGTACATGGAATTTAGATTGCTACATTTTTATATTTAACATATAATTTAGCAATATTTTACTTAGTAAGAACTGGGTTACTAAGTTACTGAGTTTTATTTAACTTTTTTTTGGTTCTTAACATTACATTATGAATTGCAATAACAAAATTGATATAACATATACTTCAGCAAAATTTTCCTTAGTAAGAACTGAGTTACTAAGTTAATCAGTTGTATTGAACTTTTTTTCCAAATTGTCAAAACTTTTCTGATAGCAAGAAATAAGTAATTGATCTGCTAATGGGCAACACAATAGTGTTTGCTATCACTTCGCCGACAATTGGAATGTGATAGCAATGCTGTAGATCGATCTATTCACACCTATTAAGTAGTTACGTAGAGGCGTAATCAACTATAAATCATTTCGCCGAACCGGTTTAACACCTACTATTTATAATCAATTCGCCGAACTGAGGTTTCGCCGAAACCTCCAGTAACCTTGCAAGACTGTATCTTCGAAATAGTAAATAAATCAAAATCATTAATAAATATTTATAATTAAATACCTGCTGAAATTTGAGGACATAAACGATTTAAAATAAACGCTGTGAACATTACAAGGAATCTTACATGTAGGCCTCATGTGTGAAAGGATTAATCAGGGATAAAATAAATGGAGTTCAAAGGATCTAACATTTTGAGGAGGAAGTCATGGTATCTTGGACATTTGGCACTTTCATATATTTATTTAGTAGATACTGAAAATGCTGAATGTGCTAATTGCAACATCAAAGACGAGCAGGTGAGATTTTTACAGCTTTATTTTTCTTGACATAAAGTCGTATGTTTTCCATTTAATTTATATGGCGCTCTAGTCTTATTTATAAGACGCGCAAAGAATTTAGAGATACTTTTTATATGGGCTAAATTCTTTGCTCCAAATATTACCCATATAAAAAGTAGCTTAATATTTAAGAGCGTCAAAAATTTGGACTAATGGCGCTCAATTTTAGCTCGGCTGTTTTCGGGGAAAACCCTAGGTATTGTCATAGCTCGTCGTCAGATGTCCGCGTCGTGCTAAAACCTTTACATCGGCTCTAAAATCAAAGTGCTTCCACCTATAACATTGAAACCTCACATGTATATGCACCGTGATGATTTCTACACACCTCACCCATTTTGGGGTCACTCGGTCAAAGGTCACTAACCTCTAAAAAATTCTTTTAATAAATTTCATTTATTCAAAACTGCACCGCAGCCTAGCTTGGCACCCATAATGTGGTGCTCTTGTTTATATATAATTTTAAAAATGTATTAATAACCAGAATAGTTTATGCATGTATAAATAAAAAGATACAGCCATGAACAGTGTGTTTTAATTTTTAATAAATATGCTTTGATTGCGTATATGCAAAACGATGAAGTCCATATATTGTTAACTGATTTTTAAAATGTTGAATGTCACACATTACGTACCAGTCCGTTTATATACCGAAACTTTATGTACCACTATCTGACACTTTATGTACCATATTTATAATATAAAGAGATAACTAATTTAATATGAATGTGTGTTATTGATGAAATGTATTTTGTGTGATAGTATTTATGAATTTAGACTTATATATTGGCGATAGATTTTATATTTTGTCTGATTGTCTACTCTAAGTGTCACTGAGTGTCTTAGTTTAATTTATTAGCCCAAGTACATGTAGTACTTAATAAATGATTTATTAGTCTTACCTGAAATTGAAGTAAATTATAAAAATTCATTTGTCTCTTATCTTATCCTGACTAAGGATTATAAAGTCTAAAATGTTTGTATTATATTGTATAATTGAAATATGATACTTTGAAGAGAAGAGAGAATGACCTTAATGTTCAAACTGTAAAAAAAATCAAAATTATTTCCTTCTTTAGACTTTAATCATGTTTAGAGAATGACCATAATTCATCAGGACTGCTATGAATGAATGGACAATAACACCTATATTTTATGTAGGTGGTACATAAAGTTTCAAAGTACTGGTAGTACATTAAAGGTCTGGTACATGTACATAAGGTGTTACACCCTAAAATGTTCATGGTATCAGTGTTTCAATAATGTAGTGTTTCTTATTATGTATTGCTTAGGTTGTTTTGTTTCAAATTTCAAATTTGCATTTATTTTAAAGCATTTTCAGTCACTTTGTGAATTCCATGTTTTTTGTAATAAGGTTAATTATGTTGTACATGGTGTCAAATATTAATTCATGGTCGCTATGGTGTAGAGAATGATGTCCGCTGGGCGTGGGTTCGATCAATACTCTGGGAGTTCTCCTTATCATCTCCATGGACAACAAGTTCTGGTGTACCAAGTAGTAGTAGTAGTAGTAGTAGTGGTGGTGGTGGTGGTGGTGGTGGTGGTGGCAGTAGTAGTAGTAGTAGTAGTAGTAGAAGTAGTAGTAGTAGTAGTAGAAGTAGTAGTAGTAGTAGTTGTAGTAGTAGTAGTAGTAGTAGTAGACTAGTAGTAGTAGAAGTAAGATCAGTAGTAGTAGTCGTAGTTGTTGTTCTTGTTGTAGTAGTAGATAATTAATTAATTAGTAGTAGTAGTAGTAAGAGTTGTAATGGTTGTGTTTGTATTTGTATTGAATTCTGATAATACAACACAATGATGCTGCTGCTAACAATGATGATGATGAATATGATAATGCTGCTGCTGATTGTGATGATGATTATATGATGGGACTTTGGTCTTATAAAATTTGTGAGGTTCAAACACAAAACCTGTTGGATAATAAAACTTCTCATTTTATGACAAAAGAGCTAGATTGTAGAGTAAAAAATAAGTATAAAATTCGCTAATAGGAAAGCTACCATTAAAGGACCATGATTTGTGGGCTTCATCAAAAGCAATACATGAAACAGTTATATCTCTTTCAAATGCACTCAATATTGCTGTTCCAATTGATATGCTCAGAAATGCTTCTGGATGGGCATACACCAATGAGTACTTTCCTTCAGTTATTTCCTCTAAAGACACATTAACAACACTGTCGCCCTTAGCAGGAATTCCGGACGCCCCCCCAAGATGTTCCCTCACCAGACATTTCCCCCATTTTAGTTTTAGTGCTTACATTACCCCCCTCCTCACAATAAATTTATAATGGTTTGGTTGAAGTAAAATCTTGATTTATTATCAAAATGATTTTTTTGCTTATGTAATCTTATGTAATTAACTTTTTATATGAAGCAGCTTGTTTGTTGTTTTCTTTGGATTAATCATTCATTATTTTTGTTAAACTGTTTAAGGAGTGCATGACGATGTAAATCATTAGTAAGACGTGCATGTTGGTGTACTAGAGGAATACTAGAGGAATACATGAGATATTCTCAAAATCTTACACATGTTGTTTTTAATATAATTAAATAGGATCAATTGATGAATTAATTCAGTTTGAGTCAACTTGGGCTGGGTTGTAGAACTATAGTTATTTGTTGTTTTTAATCCAATTAAATAGGGTACTATGTAACTGTCAAAGAAAATATGCATTCATATGCATATAAGCCAAGTTTTGGATGTCACTGATATTTTCAATTTTACTAGTACCTAATTAAGACTAATTAAAACAGAATTGGACTTTCCTTGCAAAGTATTTATTAGTAATAATAAAATAAGCTAATGTAATCAAAACATATTGATATTTTAATAATTTAACTCAATGATATTAATAATATTTAAATTTGCCCCAAAAAACTAGGGCAGGTAGATAGGAAGGATTTTTTTTTTGGAAAACCAACAGTGTTGTCAGTGTAAAATATTTGTAAACCTTCTTCAATTTCAGTTTCACATTTTATGACCTGCAACACATTCTATGCTACTTTATTTTACTATGGTAAGTCATTAAAGTGTTATTTATTTTTCAACTATATAATGTGCTAATCTCATATAATGAATTACTACCCCATTTAAAGATGACACCTAATCTAAATTCATTAATACACTAGTTATAATTGTTTTATTGTAACATACTATTCCACTAAAAAATGACCATCATAGAACATCAATGCTGTGCTTTTACTAAAATTTTCATTGATCTCAATTATTTAAAGAAAAAAATCTTTCAAGCACTTATAAAAAAATATATAATTAGGGTGTCAAAATTTAACAAACTGAACAAGTCAATTTGAACTTCTCTTGCAATGCAAATGGAGCCACTTGAAATACCAAATTGTTCCCATACTAGTCGGCAATATAGCTATGACATTGTGTGTATTCTTAACATGCATCAGACACACCTTCTGAAACTTTTTAAGCGGTTTTGAAAACGCTATTTCATTGCAAACTTTCGTCAATAAAGGATACATGTTGTTATACAACCGAAAGTGAAAGTACAGTTTAAAAAAATGAATAAAGAGCGAAATTGTTGAAAACTTACGAAAATTTTAATTGATACTAACATAAGACCGTAAGACTGAACAAAACTATACTTAACTTTTAAATCATAACATGAAAGTTTACTTATAAAGCAAATTCTTCATTCATCCGCGGACTTCTTTGTGTCGTAGTCATAAATGCCTCCAAATGGAGGTGCGTGATGCGTCTAAGTATAGAGGTGACAATAACGTAGTGACGTCACCATTTATGTATAGAATGATCTATCTCACAGGTGGTTAGCGTGTGGCTATGATATTAATTAGTGAAAACATCATTTTGAATGATAAATAATCATATTATAACGAAAAATTAACTTTTCTGAAAAAAAAAAATATTTCACTATCAAATATATATATAACAAGGTATGCAACTCAAAATCAGCCCAAAACGGGGTGCATCGCTTTGAACAGCCATATCTTCATAAATTTTGCAGCGATTTTCACGATCTCGGTCTTATTCAACGCAGAAATGAATTTCCTTTCTGGAAATGTATATGTCTTGCAATATTTTAACAAATGCTGGGTCAACTTTTAAGAAATAACACGATACACAACACGCATGACCCAGTTGACAGTGATCATGCTGTCTTTAAGACTGAAATCTTCACGGAGTAAAGGGCAACTTCCCTACAAAGTTCATGTAGTTCGATACCATAATTCAATAAAACGTATGAAAAAACATTATTACCGTTCTTGTCGTTACATTCTGCATCAAGACTAACTGTCCAGCGCCGTTTGAAACCTTTGTTTACATACATTTCAACTAACTGACATTTTAAACATACGAGTGATTTCATTGGTCCAATGCGGAGGTGTGTCTTTACGACTGGAGATTTCATTCATAAAGAATACATGATCACTGTCAACTGGGTCATGCGTGTTGTGTATCGTGTTATTTCTTAAAAGTTGACCCAGCATTTGTAAAAATATTGCAAGACATATACATTTCCAGAAAGGAAATTCATTTCTGCGTTGAATAAGACCGAGATCGTAAAAATCGCTGCACAATTGATGAAGATATGGCTGTTCAAAGCGATGCACCCCGTTTTGGGGTGATTTTGAGTTGCATACCTTGTTATATATATATTTGATAGTGAAATTTTTTTTTTCAGAAAAGTTAATTTTTCGTTATAATATGATTATTTATCATTCAAAATGATGTTTTCACTAATTAATATCATAGCCACACGCTAACCACCTGTGATCTATCTATAAATTATACCGTCTAACTCCCCTTTCGGGTATGATCGACAGGTGCGCAGTCAGTGCAGGTAAAACTGTTAAAAGTGAAGTGATTTAAGGTTAAAAACATGTCTCCCAGAGTTCAAGGGGCAGAGGGGGAAGGCAGGGACTGCTTAAACCCTTCAAGATCAGGATGTAAAACTGTAGTGGCGGGGAGGTTGATCCACATCACAATAGCACTTGGAAAAAATGAAAACTTATAATACTTTGCAGTAGTATGGATCTGTCTGTAGGAGAGGGGATGCATGTGACGAGTGAATCTGGTGGGTCGCTCGATATATGATGGTAGGGGTACAGCCACTTAACATTGAACAATTTTGAAAAACATTATTAATGTAGCGTTATTTCGTCTATCTTGTAGGGTCTGCCAACCAAGTTCCTGTTGCATGGAGGTGACACTGTCATATGGGGAATAGTTATGTTTGACCCAGCGGACTGCTCGGCGCTGTACATTTTCAATTTTTTGTATATTTTGTAATGTATGAGGGCTCCATACGGAAGAAGCATATTCAACCTGTGTTCTAACCATGGTCTTGTATGCAAGCTGGCGAATGTTGGAATTTCTCGTCTGTATGTTCCTGCGGAGAAAACCAAGAGATTTATTAGCGTTATTTGTAATTCTATTTATATGGGTGTTCCAGGAAAGGTCTTTTCAAATGTCCACGCCTAAGTATTTTGTATTGTCAACAGTTTCTAATATTTGTCCATGGAGCCTGTAATTAAAAAAGAATTTTGATTTATTTCTGGTTATGTTTAAAACTTGACATTTACTTGGGTTGAACTCCATGTCCCAAAGATGTTCCCATTTCATTAATTTATCGAGATCTTCTTGTAGAGTATAGTATGTGTGTTAGTTTGATAGAGTAACCGTTCTTTATTTTCAGAAAACAGCTGCCTATTTTTAGAAATAATACAGATGAATCATGAATCAAAACAAATATTTAGAAGTACATCAAACATTTTGTTGAAGTTTAATTAGATTAAGAGGTTTATGTTATAATAAGTCGTGGATCATAAAGCAAGGTATGTTGTAGATGTTCTTTTCGAGAAAAATAAAAGAAAGGCATTTGCATTTTCTAGAACGACGTGTCATCATGGCGGCTCTGGCGGGGGTCAAAGTCCAAAATCCGACTGTTGTTTGTTTAATCATTTAAGTAGAAATAAGTGCATGTTGAAACAAATATATTTTCAGATTTCTACCAGTCTTTTATGTTTTGTTTGTCTTTATTAACTTACCTGCACATGATGTTATTGGAAGGGACTACGGCAGTTATAAACAAAAATAATGTCGCCTATCATGTAGATTGGGTAAATGGTATGGCCTATGGGGAAACCCTGATAAACATTAAATACATATTTATAACGAATATTTGGAAGATTGTTTTTCTTTGATGATATTACTCGTACAACAATACGTCTTCACAATGACATGTTTTCCTTCGCGCAAAGAGTTTGGTTTCCCAGTTTGTTAACCTGAGAGAGCGCGGTAGCTTTGTGCAATCAATAAATAACAGAGCAGGCGGCGCTTTGTTGGCAAGTATGTCTAGAGTGTGATGTATCAATATTCATGAATGTAGTGTTGTGTGTAAATGAATAGTTGAATGTAACCTGTGGTGTTTTGTACGACAAAAGAGTTTGGGGTAATGAACGCTTTCTGAGTAGCATGGTCTTGTTGTCTTTAAAACCCGTAATTGGCCATTTATAACGTGCTTGTACGAGCTACAACACTAAACTGGCGACGAGGATGGCCAACCTTCCTCCATTTCCTTCGTTCAACATCCATGACAGCGGCGACACGTCAAATTCTTCGTCAAATTCAGCCGGCGTACGGTGGCGTAAGTGGACGGAAAAATTAGACAATTTAATCTGTGCACTGGACATTGATATTGACAAGCGCAAAAGGCTCTCCTTCTGCATTACTGTGGCGAAGAGTGTTTCGACATATATGACTCGTTCACTGATGAACAAAAAGGGGTAGGTTCTACTAAAACTGTACAGAATGAAAACGGTGATAACATAGAAACCCCTGACGAATATGGAAAATTGTGTTCCTCATTCAAAAACTATTTCACTCCGAAACAGAATCTTACCTACGAAATCTATAAGTTTAGGCAGTCGAAACAAGAATCTGGTGAGTCGATCGACACCTTTTACACAAGGCTAAGAACCCTTGCAGCGACATGTGAATTTCACAACAAGGACACTGAGATCCTTAACAAAGTTATACAAGGATGCACGTCTACACGCATCAGACGTCGAGCTCTGCGAGATAACTTTACTCTTGACAGACTTATTGAAGAGGCTCGCGCATTGGAGGTTTCCGAGGTTAGAGCGTCTGACATGGAGGGACGGCAAGCAGCTAACGCTAACGCTATCCACACTATCCCTGGTGGTTCGCGTGGTCGTGGTGTGTCTTCGCGTGGTCGTGGTGTGTCTTCGAGTGGTCGTAGTGTATCTTCACGAGGTCGTGGTTCCTACAACAACCCATCCCAGGCATCAAGAACTGGCACTGACTGTCGTAACTGTGGTGGCAAACATGTAGACCGGAAGTGTCCGGCATTTGGGAAGAAGTGTCATCATTGTGGCAAATTAAATCATTTTCAAACAGTTTGCAGATCAAGATTACAACATGTGAACTATACAGAAGCCAGTACTTCAGAAGCTACACAAAATAGTTCTAGTGATGAATCTGTATTTAACCTTTGTTGTACAAATTCTAGCATACCCTCTGTTTGTGTTAATATTTTTAACAGTGATGTTAAATTTTTGATTGATACTGGTTCTAGTGTAAATATAATGAATGAAAATATTTACAATAACATGGGCAGCAAACCTTCTCTTCAACAGCCTGTACCATTGATTTTTGCATACGGTGCATCTCAACCTTTAGATGTTAAGGGTTATTTTAGAACAACCATCAATTATAAGGGTAAAACAGTTACTGCTGACATGTATGTTGTAGGTAACACTGACTCTGGGCAGTCCAGCTGTCTCCTTGGGGCCAAAACTGCTCAAGCTCTGGATATTGTTCAGTTTGCATTTTCTTCGTTTGCAGCTTCAAGTTCTATTCCAGATCAGTACCCTTCTCTGTTTGATGGCAAGATGGGCAAGATAGAGGGCATCTCTGTGAAACTGCACATTGATCATGATGTTCCCCCAGTGACACAGCGTCATAGGCGAATTCCATTCCATGTACGCAAAGATGTTGAAGCTGAACTCAAGCGTCTTGAAGACCTTGATGTTATTGAGCCTATTTCAGGTCCCACACCCTGGGTAAGCCCCGTTGTAGTTGTCCCCAAAAAGTCAAAAGGTGTTCGTGTTTGCATTGACATGCGTGAGGCTAACAAGGCTATCTCTAGGGAGAAACACCCTATGCCAACTGTGGAAGAACTTATGTCAGATTTGAATAGTTCTACAGTATTCAGCAAACTTGATCTGTCCAACGCATATCACCAACTTGAACTTGATGAGTCCAGCAGGTACATCACTACTTTTGTCACTCATGTTGGTTTACGGCGCTACAAACGTCTATTGTTTGGTGTGAATGCTGCATCTGAAATTTTCCAGAAGACGGTTGCAGACCTCCTTGCTGACATCCCTGGTGCAAAGAACTTGGCAGACGACATCATTATTCATGGTAAATCTCAGTCAGATCATGATCGAGCACTTAGCCTTACATTGGAGCGACTGAACAGATGTGGTGCCAAACTCAACAGAGATAAATGTGTCTTTTCTGTAAACAAAATCTCTTTCTTTGGCCATGTTTTCAGCGATACAGGTGTTTCGGCTGATCCAGAAAAAATTAAGGCTATTGTAGGTCACTCAGCTCCTCAAAACCCAGCTGAAGTAAGATCTTTCCTTGGCATGACGCAGTATGTTTCTCGATACATACCTCACTATACAACCATGACTGAGCCACTCAGACGTCTCACTAGGCAAGATGTTCCTTGGGATTGGTCAAGTGATGCCCAAAATGCTTTTGATAGTTTGCGATCTGCTCTGTCTAGTACTAAGGTGATGGCTTACTTTGACCAGAACAAGTCAACTGAGGTTCTTGTTGATGCATCCCCTGTTGGAGTCGGAGCGATTCTCACTCAGGAAGGTAGAGTTATATGTTACGGAAGCCGTGCACTCACAGACGTGGAACAGCGATATTCACAAACAGATCGTGAGATGTTAGCTGTTGTTTATGGTGTTGAGCACTTCCATCTGTATCTCTTTGCTTCTGAATTCAATGTGATCACAGATCACAAACCCCTTCTAGGTCTTGTGAACAGTCGTAAACCTGCTTCTGCGCGCATTGAGAGATGGCGTCTTCGGTTGATGCCGTATCAGTTCACACTCGAGTATCGTCCAGGTAAAGATGACCTGAATCCTGCTGACTATATGAGCAGGCACCCATTCACGAAGCCAAAACGTGATAATGCAGCTGAGGCTCATGTTGCTTTCATTGTCCAGAAGGCAGTACCGAAAGCTATGTCCTTACAGGAGATTCAAACCGCAACCAGAGAGGATGCTACACTGCAGAAAGTTATGACAGCCATTCAGTCCGGCAACTGGTCTCACTCCGATTGTACGTCCTTTGTCAGGTTTCGAGATGAGTTTTCGATAGTAGATGGTGTTATTTTGCGTGACCACCGCATTGTTGTTCCCACTTCCTTGCAGCAGCATGTTGTCGAAATTGCTCACCATACCCACCAAGGCATGGTTAAGACAAAGCAACTAGTTAGGGAGAAGGTGTGGTTCCCCGGCATTGATAAGATGGTTGAGGATGCGGTAAGATCTTGTATCCCATGTCAGGCTTCATATCCCGGTCCAAACAAACGAGAACCTATCTGTCCTACAAAGCTTCCTTCTAAGCCATGGGAAGAAGTTGCTGTTGACTTTGCAGGTCCTTTCCCATCTGGCCAATACTTGCTTGTTGTAATGGATGAACACAGCCGGTTCCCAGAAGTGGAGATTGTTTATTCGACAGCTGCCAGAGTTGTTGTACATTGAAGTCTATCTTTGCTCGACAAGGATTTCCCTCTGTCCTGAAGTCAGACAATGGTCCTCCATTTCAGGGACAGGAATTTGCAGAGTTTGCTTCTACCTGTGGGTTCAAACACCGAAGAATTACTCCTCTTTGGCCTGAGGCCAACGGAACTGTAGAAAGGTTTATGGCCACACTTAACAAGTTTGTTAGGGCTGCAGTTGCTGCGAACCGTGATTGGAGAGATGAACTTCATGATTTTCTCATGCACTACAGAGCAACTCCCCATGCATCCACTCAGATATCCCCCTTTGAAGCCCTTGTTGGGAGAAAGATGAGTATGGGACTACCTGAAATCTCAAAGCCTGTCTATCCTGTTTCTGTCTCTACTCGTTTGGCGATAAATGATGCAAACAGTAAGCAAAAGATGAAACAGTATGCAGACAGCAGACGTCACACAAGTCCGTGTACATTGATAGCAGGTGACCAGGTGCTGGTCAAACAGCGTAAGGTTGACAAACTTACACCTCCATATAACCCTGACCCTTACACAGTCAAAGAGAGACGTGGAAGCATGGTTATCGCTGATAGGAATGGTCATACCATTACTCGCAATTCCTCACATTTCAGACCTGTTAATGCTAGTATTCCTGATCCTGATCCTGATCCTGAGGGTGAACCTGAAAGCATTGTTGAATGTCCAGTCCCTCAGTTACCTGACCTTGGTTCGAGTCAATCTGATTTGTCTCCTACAATGACTCCTGTTCCCTTGCGCAGAAATCCACCTAGAGCAGCGGGAATGCCTAAGGGACTCTGTGATTTTGAACTGACATAGGTTAGCAGTGTCTGTTTTATTCAAGATCATGGTATTTGAAAAACCATTGGAAGTTTTGATATAAGTTTAATTTTTGTTTAAATTGTTAACATTGTTAAATGATTGTTTTATCAATGTAAAATAATAATCATTTTACGCCATGATCATTTATAGGCAATGACAAGCTATTAAACTTAAGACATTAGGATTAAGTTAATAACATTATATTGTTGTATAATAATTAAACAAAGTATCAAAAGGATTTCCCATTAAGCATATGGCTGCTAATGTTTATTGTCTAGTCAAGTAATCTTTGATTATATGCCTGAACCATGAGTGTATGTTGAATGTGAGTTGTTTATTATTACCATTATGACTTACCTCCCACATAAATACTTATGCTTTGAACAATTGTGTGAAACTTTAGATTTCCTTGATATGTTTAAGTAAAGAAACTTTTATCAGAGTTATTATGAGAGTGGAGATTTGATTAATCTATAAGGACTGTGAAGTTTTGTGTTTTATTTACATGGACATTGAAACAAATTACTTTGATTACTTATTCCTTTAAAATGTTGCTCAGTAATTTGTTTAATTTAACTTTATGCAAGTTTTCTTTAAAGGTGGGGAGGAATGTAGTGTTGTGTGTAAATGAATAGTTGAATGTAACCTGTGGTGTTTTGTACGACAAAAGAGTTTGGGGTAATGAACGCTTTCTGAGTAGCATGGTCTTGTTGTCTTTAAAACCCGTAATTGGCCATTTATAACGTGCTTGTACGAGCTACAACACTAAAATGAACGTAAGCGTAAACGTTTTACTTACATTTATTTATAATCATTTGACTACAGTATTTAAAATCAAAGCGCTGAAGGCACTAACGTTTTTCGTTTTTGCATAATCTTAGACGCAACTCAGTTTTCAAAATTATGTAAAAGCTTTTTATATCGCAAGTTTGAAATGAAGACAACCCATTCAAATTTATAAAGAGTGTGTCTTAAAGCACAGGTCGAGATGTGTGTGCACTGTTTATCCTCATTTATATAATAGAGATAACTTAGACAAAATAACAACAGTATGTCTCTTTTTTTCGCAATTGATTGCTGCACTGGCAACCATCTTTAGAATTTTGGTTGCCTTGCTGAAGAATAACAAGCCTAGAATCGTGTACATGTTGTGCTATGTGTAACTAATACTTTATCTATTTTCTTTAAATTATTGAGGAACAATTTTACTGACATGACGGACTTTTAATGCATCATGTCTTGTTGTGAGCCGGAGGGGAATCATTTACTACTACTAGGTACTGCACAGTCGCCAATTTGTATTCTATGTTTAATTGGATTGAGTTGTTCAAGCTTTGAAACAGCTTGTTGCCCTGCTTTTTAGCCCAACTGTAACCATCTTTTGAAATTGAGTTTCCTGGGCTTAAATCTACTGGCCCAAGGGTAACAAACAACCACTAAACCTGCAAGTTTTTCATGATGTAAGATCTGAAAGTGTATTGAACTAATTCAATTTGCAAGTCTGAAGACATTATAGGGCTTTTCACGTGTTGGTAAATTGACAAAATTAAACAATTTAATAATTTGGAGAGTTATGTTGTTATATTGTTTCATACTATGAGGATTGCTTATATAATCTTATATAAAATACATCTCTCATTGTATGAGCACGGATAGCTGAGTGGTCTAAACGATAGACTTTTACTCCAGGGGTCAGTGGTTTGAGCCCAGTTCAGGGTAACTTTTTTTGTTTCTTTATTTTTTTTTTAATGGAGCTTTTAAGATTCCATGTTTACATTTATCAATATTAAGCATTAAAGGACAAACTGTGAAAAGGCCACTTTTAGCTGTTTACTAAAATGCCACAAGATAAAAATTTAGAACTCATTTGTTGTTTATTTGATTTAAAAGTGATTTTGTTTATTTGCCTTGTCAGCGAGGTTACTTAGTTCATGATCACTTTTATCTTTTTTGTTTCAAATCATTAATAGAAAAGATAATTTAAGCTTCATTTTGGGAAAACAGAGCTAAATGCAAATGCATTAATTGTCATACCAGTACCAGAGAATCTTTAAACAAAAAACCAAAAAAACAACAGAATGTGTCGTCCTTGATTAGCTTGTGCGCATTGCACAGGCTAATCAGTGTGCACAGGCTTTCATGGGACACCACTTATTTGACGTGCATTAAGCCCCGTTTTCCCGAAAGTAGCCAATATGTACTGATTCCAATGACAAACTCGCCAATGTCGTCGCTCAAGTTGTTAAACACTATTGATTAAATACACACACTCACTGTATGCAGTGTACCAGTGGTGAAGTATAAACAGTCAGATGCGGTTGTTATCGTTCTTAGCGTAGTTAAGAGCAGACCGACTTGCAATACATACCACTTACCTTAGTTGTTCGCAAGCGAAAGCGATTGCCTTCTGCAATTCGCCCCATAGGTAACATAATATACGTACACCGAAGAATGTAGTCCGTTACTGCATTTAACCACTTTGCATCCAGATTCTGCATTCGCAAGCATAATTGCTCCGATGAGCGCGTTCCATCCATGGCAACGTCTTTTCCCTGTGGCATTAGCACCCGAGAAACACGCAGCAGTCCTCATGAAAGGTGTATACAGTGACGAAATATCGGTTCAATACTGAACTATCTAAACTTAACCGATACAGCGCATTTATGTTCTTTTGTTTTAAGAAATCAACTGCGTTCGCGATATGGGCGACAAAATTTAATAACCACGCGCTACATTTTTTACTGTAAAAGTAAACATCTCAATGTTCTCTGTGCTACAAAGTTTGTATATGACAATTCACCCGTGATTTTTATGCCACTTTTGAACTTTTTCTTTACACACGAAATACATGTTGTGGTTGTCACTTTCACAGCAGCTAATAAATTTGCGTTAATGTTTTCCAAGTAATCAAAACAATCAATAATCAATATGTCCGTTCTAACAGTAGAACATTATCAACATTTATTTTTTGTTCCCATAAAGTCGCTATATGATCTACACTGTGTCGGTGTGACTTAAAATCCAGCAAACAAATTAATTAAATTTAATATATAAATGAATAATAATTGAATCAACATGATGTATTGAAACCTTATGACAACTTTTGTCTTCACGAAATCTCAGATACCTATAACACTTTGTCAGAGTAAAAACCTGGGTAACCAGTTCAAATGATAATAATCAAAATTATATCCACAAACATTTCGCAGTTATGTATGGGCCGTTTGACAATTACTTGTTTTAAAAAGCAGCATTTACTTTTAACCCCAATAGCTTAAGCATATATTATGGTGACAGCCTGTCACCCTTCCTTAATTCCATCTGTTTTATTTAACAAAGGTGATTGGTGGGCATCACGCTGCAAAGTGTTTTTGAGACCACAAAATTTGAGCAAAATCGCTCCACCAGTACTTTCATTACTTTATTTTCTGTATACGTATGTTTTCATATTTGCACATTTATTGAGTTTTGCATCATAAGACTGAGACTGTACTAATTTGAACATGCGGTTGCTTGTGAATACATTATTTCAGATAATTGAAATATAATGCTGTTCACATATAACGTAATTAAAAAAAAAAAATAATTACTTCAATCTTGCTCCATTTTTGTCCTTATACTCCCTTAAATGTTCTGAATATATGCATATGCTAACATAACGCAACTCTGTAATACAGTATTCATATACATATTGGTAATCCTTCATTTTCGCATAAGCCGAAATCCGAGGACTAATTTAAATAATATAATGACATGAAGCAATTCAATATCTCGAACGATACATAGTTAATGAAATGTGTACACCACATGAACAGCCGTTTGTGCCGGTAATATGCAGAACCGTTAATCATTATAGGCCAATCGTCTCGTGATAATGTTATAAACAGTGTGTAGTACTAAATTGTAATGTAATTGATTAAGAAACATTAACTGATCAAGGGCAATTGGCAGGTAATTGGCATTTTCAATAAAAAAGGTTTTTCATCCGAAGGTCTTTGTGCAATATTGGAAAAGCCTGGTTTAATTAGGGACTGTTGTTAATGTTTCCAATTACGTGTGACGTACATGCTACACTGAATATTGTTGGTCGGGTGTTCTTACCTCCTCTTTCACGCGTAATACTTTTCAGTAGCATCAACATGAATACAGACATTGCCGATGATATATCAAACACTGAAAGCATTACCGACAAAATGGCTCAACCTCGTCTTTCAACCTATGATGCCGGTGACCATGACATGAAGCTGTTCCAGACACCTATACCAAAGGCTGGTGTTCCGGTGGTATTCCCGCAGCCCCCTGACGATTGGCAGTTTAATCAGTTAATTAATGAAATTGCAGACGATATTGACAATCATGATCTGGAGAAAATGAAAACTCAGTGTTCAGGTTCGAGTTTTACTCTTTTTATTAAAATTACTGTTACATATGTATAGTAAGTTGAACGACTTTTTAGTTCAATGCAAATATTGGAATGTGCATACCGGTAAAGTGTTATACATTTAGTAGTAAATTATTTGTTTATTTCGTTGTTGCGTTATATATATTTTGCAGGACCATTTAGTTTTATTCACTTGTATTGGAACATACATTACACAGAAACTGAATATTTATTATGTGTTTTAAATAACACATACAATGAAAAGTATACACAGAAAAATAAATGTTTATGCTATACATTAAAAATGAAATGTATATGTTCTTGTACGTAAATAATATATCTATGTATGACATTTGTAAAGTTGGTATACACATTCGTCAACCTGTTAATTGTAACAAGCGAAAAACAAATCAATATGCATTGGCGTAGTAATGTCACAAATAACGATTACGTATTCGTGTAGTCTAGAGCTACCAAATCGACCACTGCATATACAGATGACCAATGTAAGCTGTAGACATAAACTCATACAATTATCACAAAATGACTCCGTCGATGTTCGAGCATAAGACGTATACGTTTACCTCCGAGCTGTCAATACAAACAGTAAAAATATTGCTATGACTTATGAGTAGACTTTGTTGAGGCATTTGATAGTAAGATATGCATGCATAAAGATCAGTTGCAGGTTGATATTGGCAAGACAACTGTATATCTGCAGCATTCAGCGCATCATTTACATTTTTAATGCGTTGCATCTTCTTTGCAGTGTAAACTATTGATGGAACAGGAAGTTAAAAAATCGTTTCAGGTGCTGGTGGAATTCAGTTCCATGTTCTCGAAGAAATTAAGACTGTTCGAAGTTTGTTCAGGCTTCTGAAGAACCGAGAATTTCTCAACAGGGAAAACATGGTGTATCTGCAAATTTTGCTGAAGATCGCTGGACGGATGGATCTCGTCGAAAAAGTCATCGACTATGCTAGGTCAATGGGAAACACCTTGTATTACTATCCAGCGACCAGAGAGCCAGGTATGTTAAATAAGAACCAATCAGATGGTATAAATATTTTGATAACATCTAAAAAATAAGTTATATAAATACAATGTTAAAACAGTCAAATGAATACACTTTGACTTATTGAGTGTATTTAAGAATGAACTATTCTACTTTTGGTTTTTATCATGAAATATTTGAGTTTTTTTATTTATTTATGATTTTCAGTCCGCATTAGTGAACATTTATAAAGTGCTGTTTATTTTGTTACTAAATTAAGATTTGTTTAGTGACTTGTAATACTCTGGTTATAAACAAAAATGTCTATATTTATTTAAATATACACTATCATTTAAGACCACAACACACGTCTTAATTCGTAGCATTATGATTAAATCAAAACCAGCAATTAAAAGCTAAAAATATTAACTTAGGTGATAACTGGGTTGTTAAACCCATGTTATCATACTTAATTGATGTTTTATGATGGTACATAAAAAAAGAAAGCAAAAACAAACAGGCGTGGGTTTACTTCAGAAAACGGTTACAAGCACGTAAAAATGCACGTAGAAGGAATCGACTTCAGCAACAGCGATACGATGTACATCCAGGGTTTAAAACTACGCCTTTCAATGGCTCTATGCGTACCTATGCAGTTCATATTTATTGCCGGCATCGAACCCTCATCCAGTCTTCTCATCACATTTATGATTCCTGATGAGTATGTTGATCTTATGGAGAAGCGACTGAAGAATGGAGACAGATTTCCGGAGTTACATTCGCATCATATTGACGTTATACAAATAGGCGATAAAGCGTTCAATATAACAGGTAACTTTACATGAAAGCATTTCAATCTTTTTGCAATAAATCTCAATATAACATCGTACAATGGTTGAATGTCGCGTTTAAACACGCGTTTGGGATCCACAAGATATGTTATCTGATAGCAATAACATGTTTTCATACTCTCCGTATTGTTTTCATCTATGCAATGTGAAAACAAGTTGGTATGAAAATAGTAGCAGTTTCTTTCCTGATCTACAATATACACTGTAAAATTTACCGTAAAATTGTACGAGGCACGTTCATGCATTCGGTTTCTTGGACTAGACATGTAAACTACCTGAACTGTTTCCGAAAAACCGTAAACTGTACTGTCCTAGACTATAACGGTCATCATCTTCGTGGACAATATATTGCCTGATTGTAATACAACTGAAATATTACATCTATACAGCAGACGATTTTTGTTGCGAAGTTACAAGTAAATTGACATTAGTGTGTAAGAAATTTACACTAGTATTGTCTCGAATTACCTTTACAGCAAAGGCTTAATTTAAGAGCAAAATATGCTTATGCAGTTTGAAGTGTCAACATATCATACTGATTGTATTACATTAGGGTACATGTTTAGAGTCAATATACGATCTTAAGGTAATAATTTGCTTTATCATATGAGTGTGAGACTTATTTTGTCAAATTAAAAACAAACAAATAAGTATGATTTTGCTGTTGGTAACGATGATAACGATGCGGTGATAATTAAATTTGATGACTATTTGCATAAAACAGTGTATCCACCATATTTTATTTGCAACTATATATCTTTCTTTATATATAATAAATTGAATATAATACAAACGCAAACAATATACATGTTCAGGCCAAGTTGAAGCCCAGGTTATTGTATCGGAGCAGCATGAGAAGTTAACCAGTGTGTACCAACAGCTGGACACATCGAGACAGAATCTTGGAAGATCCGAACTAGAGGTGGTTAGGCTATCCGAAGAAATTGAACGCATCCAAACCGAAGATAAACGCATCCGAGACGAAATGGAAAACATGCGGAAGCAATTAGAAGCAAAGAATCTGGAGGCGACACAAATTGTTAATACCTTTCAGCAAATGTTACAGAAACAGGAGAAAGATAATGCCATAGCAATTGATTTCCAGGAATTAAACAACCGCGTACAAGAATTTAAAGAGTCCCTGTTAGCAGTTACTGAGACAAATAACAGTAAACAAAGTCTGGAGAACATTGTTAACAAGAATACAGAACTGATCACCTCATGGATGGGCGTATCCTTCATTGAAAGAGAACGTGGTTTGAATTCGGCTGTGCGACAGCACTTTTTAGCTATGAAAGCGATGGAAGCGAAGCTGCACAAATACCAGTTTCTAGCCTCGATTTAATTAGACAAGATAGAACAAGATCTATTAGCAACAGTTCAGAATTTGCAGTCGAAGATAACAGTTAAAGGTAGTGTACACTTGTTTTCTGACACGTATATCATAAAATTTAAGAGCAATTTACAATACTGAGTATGTTATTAACTTTCAAGTCGCCACTGACGTTGAGCGATTAAGTAGCAATGTTCTTGTGTCAAACTACATGTAACATACTCACTGCTGACTTTAACGCCGTTATGGCGAAATACGAGGTTAAGGTGAAGAGTGCAAAATGTATTGATTTCCGATTCGGTGCACTAAGTTTTATTGTAATTATCCCCCGCCATACCGGAGGTATGTATAATTAACGCTGTCCGTCCGTCCGTCAGTCAGTGCGTCCGTCTGTCTCTCGTAAACTTGATGGATATATCTCAGAAACTATAAAATATAAATACATGAACATTTTATGGCTGTTTATGTAACAATAAGGAGAATTGCAATTTACAAGAACCATCACCCGACACTTTCTTAAAAAAAGAGTGTTTTTCTTTGTTTTTGTATTATGTAACTTTTCGGGACTATATCTAAGATACCATTCAAGATTTCAACTGTTAACTTCATAGGTGAATTGATATCAATAAGCAGAATGACTATGCTTAATAACCATAACCCTACACTTTCTTTAATAAGAGTTATTGCCCTTTATTTGTTATAATGAAACTTCAAAATGCTATATTTCAGATACGATACAATATTTCAACATCAAACTTCATGGGTGTCTAGAGATCAATAAAATAAGTAATAGGCAAAAGAATCATAACCCTACGCTTTATAAAATTAATAGTTATTTCCCTGGGTTGATTTTGTAAGATGTAACATTTCCGGGCTGTATCTATATATATATATAGTTATATAAGTAAAATGTCATCATCCAGATTGTGAATATTATATAATATTTCAGATTGTGAATATTATATAATTATTCAGATTGTGAATATTATATATATATATATTAATTTTTTTGTTCACTGTGTAAATGAACTTCGAAATTTCTATCTTAATCGCTCCGTAGAGTCTATTATATACATATATATATATATAAACAATACTTTTTCGGGTGATAGCAATTCAATGAACTTGCTTGTTTTGTTTTAGTTTTTTGCATTCTTCATCAAAATCTATCATTACTGTTTCAACTGTCCACGTTGTTAATATTAAGTTTTGGTAAGAGTGTACTTGCATTACTTAAAAACAAACGGTTAAAAAATCGACGTCAAATTCCGCTATTCACCACTTTGCTAATTTTACATTCACATTGTAGTTGTTGCAGAACAAATAGTACAGCTAAATGAAACAGCGCTGGCAATTCTTCGTAAAATAAGTCCCCGTCTTAGATACAAGGAAAAAACTAAACTTATGAAGAAGTATACATGGGACGAAAGTGACACGATGAAGGAAAAGATGGATCGAGATCCCCCATTTTTCTTGGCTGGACTTTTTTACAAAGAGATACAAACTAAACAAATACTGCCTCCATATGGTACGCAAACAAATTATTACCCTATTCTCTTTTTATCCTGGACATGAAAATCATGTGGTATATACATATGTCTTTTTTCGTGTTGCTTTAATATACACCAAAAATTATCAACTAATTTTCGAGTTGGTTTTGGTTCATTTGTTATATTCGACATTTACTTTATATTACCCTGTGGTATATTTTAAACATCAGTTTTGCGCCTAATGTACATAATTTGATATACTTTTAAAATGCATGATAAACCAACATTGCAGAAGAATTTGTATCGGGCCTGCTAGCTGAAGTTGGTAGAGATGACCTGTTGACCAAATTCCTTGAACTATGCAGGGGAAGTCAGCAACAAAGGGCACAATCAGCGGATGAACCAGTCAATATGGCAAGCACTGACAATGAGAAAATGTGGTCAGTCATGTCAAAAATGGCCAAAGAAGTGAGCGAAATGCACCAACGCATGATGTCCGTTGTTGGCAGTTTTCCTACAGGCATTGATAGTCCGCTTTTTGATTCAAAGTATTTTCAAACCAGGGACACCAGTGGCGTAGGAACGAGTCCAAACAATTTGTTTGCAGAAAGCAACGCACACGCATAATCAGATTGATACTGTTTGCATTATCGAAATGTTTTAGGTTAAGTAATTGTTATTTTATAACATAAAAAACGTTTGGTATTTCATGTTAGTACGATATTTCCAGATAATTACAAAATTCAAAAGTGACTATCAACAATATTTTATAAAACAATTTTGTATTAACTATCTCGTATCGATACCTACCTTTGTAAAAAAAATATAGATTGTCCATTTAGTTTGTTAAAGATGTGTCCAAATTCTGATGAAACTCATTATACGTAATGGAAAAGTGTTCATTGTTTTCGTTATTTTTTGGCATGAATAGTTTTGTCCAGGGTAACACGCATATTTCAATGTGTACTTGTTTTTCTATCGATTTTGTTTGCAATGTGCAATATATAATTATTCTCTGATTACATATTCTATTCACAGTACTACTTCCTAATGACTTATCAAAATAAGGCGGTATGACAATCGATAGAGCACAAACTGAGCTGCATCATACATAATTTTAAACTATGATTACATGGTGTATTTCAATATATTTTAACAAGAATTTTTCATATAGCAATATATTGCAGAAACATCCGCGATACATTGTTTATACTGTCGTTGAATATTAGACAAATATTTTGAAAATACTTTGCATTCAAACAATTACCTCCACACTTTATGAACGGTCTATTCGTCTCCTGTTGTTTCAGTTTAGTTTTGTCGAAGTTGATTTCTTCTACATAAAGAATAACTTGATGATTTACCAAACTACATCTTTAATTAATATGTGCTTTGAAGCTACTTAAAAAACGTAATAAAGGTTATTGAATACAAGTAATTATATGCAATAAATGTATCCTTGATTAACATATACTTGTGTTACTGTTTTGCATCTTTACAATTGAAATGCAGTCTTTTGGGTTTTATAGGTCCATTATAACACAATTATAATAGATTTAACAGTTTATCCAATGATGCATTACAATTTAATTAAAACTGCGTTTTATTAACAGCTGAGTTATTTTATTGCTGTCAATGTGGCTGTTGATCAGTTGGACCTCAAATTGAGTAACAAAATGAAATGATGTGCATTTGTCTTGCTTAACATGACAGCGTATTAAACAATACTTAAGGATAGATTGCATTAGATTATTCCTGTTATTGATTAGTTAAATAATGTGTTTAGCTCACGTTAGCACGAACTGCTCAAGGTGAGATATTGAGATTACCCTATTTTCGACCTCTGTCTTTGTCCGGTGGGCGGTATGTGTGTATGATGTGTTGTCGACTTTAAGATTGTTACCATTCTAGAGGCCACTCTGTTAATCCAATCTTGACGAATTTTGGTAAAATGAAGACAATATTTAAGCAGGTTTAGAATCGTTAAATGCGTTAAAAACCTCAGTCATGAGGCCAAATGTTAGAAAAACTTGTGACCACTCGAGAGGCAACATATATGACTCATTCATGATGAAACGCTGTCTGACTGTTCATTGAGACAATATGGTAGAAAAACCTTGTTACCACTTTAGAGGCTACATATATGACTCATTCTGAATCCGTATTGGTTGAATAATAATCTTGACTTAATCTAGGCCGAGTTCGACTCTGGGTCTTGTGCAAACACTCGGATCACATGGTCAAGTCTTGAACAATTGGTGTCCATCAAGATGAGCGCTTAATGTTCACCGTGGCCTTCTTTTTCACACAGATGTCGAATTTTAATATGTGTGTTCTTTAATTAATATAAATAAAATATAATTACCGAATATAATTATTTTGTTGTTTTCACTATGTGCGCGAATAGTGTGTGCCCACACTTGTGTGCCTGTGCGCTTTTTTGCAATATTCTTCTGTTAATGGCAATAAACAAGCAAGTTTGCTTAGTGGTATTTTACATTTATTTTTATGTTTAGCGTTGTTGTACATTAGTTTATATTAAAACTATACCGTTTCGTAAATAAAGAACACAACAGTTTGAACGACTCTCGAAACAAACGTAAATTACGTTGAAGTATCTGTCGCTTTTTATTCTACAATTTATTAACACTGCATGCATATGATCATTAATTTGTATATCAACTTATGCAGATGTGGAAATGCAATACAAATGGTATCAAAAAGACAAAATAAGAAATTAAAGATTTTATCATGCAAAAAATCAATACGACTAGTAAACGATATTAAAATTATTTGTACGTGTTGTGTAGCTTTTTCGATTCTGTCCACTGTCAGCAACATTGAAAACCGTATTTAACAATAAACACGAACATGTATTTGACACACCCAGACATGTCAATTAAACATAAAATGATCAAATTCTGGACCCCTTAGCAATATAAATACAGTTTCAAAAACCAAGTTTATATAACGCAAAACATACACAATATAACCAGAGATATAAACAATTTTATTAAAGCTTTAGAGCTTTGTTAAGACTGCGTTTGTTATATAACAGTCATTTAAAACAACTTGGTAATTTTAAAACTCATTACACTTGAAGTATCGCAATATACAATACTCTAAACGTGATAAATTTGTAAATATTTCTCTGCTACATGTAGCTTTGCAGCAGGGTTATTGTGTTACTTGAAACTGTTTCTAAAAATGTTATCAATGCTCTTGAAAGGATGAACTCTATTGGTATAAACCTTTCAATACAATCGTAGTAAGCTGTTCATGTTTACTCAATGCATTCACATCTTAATAAGTTTTAATTATAAAAACTACATGGTAATATACCGTATTCGATTATGAAGACACTAGGTTGTTCGGAATATCCACCCACTTATTTGCCTGACGACTGACACTTTCACGTTGAAAGCTAAAACAGAATAGTATGTTTTGATTTCGATATTATTCAGCTCTCCCGACAGTGCGAGAAGAGGTCGCTATCACCGCATGTTTTTATTCGGCGAGTTTACACCTACCTAGGACTGAACCAAGATTAAGTAATATTGCCCTTTTATGAGTCGTATTCACAGATTTTCGTATGTTGTAAAAGTGTCGTTAAATGCATCCATGTATCACATTAGTAATAGCAAGAGAAAAATCTATTTAATGTACCACTGAGGCTTTCGATAGTATCTGTGGACATGTTTCGTAATAGAAGTATTTTCTTTATTATTGATGCAAAGCGTTACACACAGTTGCGTTATTTCAAATGATAAAATTTTATATTTATATATTCTTTTTAGTCTTGTTTTATTACACAAAACTGTGAACAAGTCACATTAAACCCTTCAGAATATCTTAATGCTGTTCATGACATAAGTACAATTAATGTATAGCTAATCATGACATAAAGCACCGCAGTGTAATCAAAAATAAAAAGTGTTGTTCGTTCATAACATATCAAGCTTCATTCTTAATCATCGACAAGCAAAAAGTGGATTGTATTGATTTATCACCACTGTTGTTGGCTGCCTGCAGTACACATGCTTTCCGTGTGTTAAAATCATTCGAGATGCGTTCAAAGTGGGTTATATGAAACATAATCTGGCAGCCTTTTCACTGAAGTGGTGAAAGTCGTACAATTTCTAATTCGTACATCATTCTTGACATATTTTTGGGCGAAATATTCAAAAAATATTTGTACGGAGCGTGATGTGCGTTATTCGTCCTACATTCAGAAAACATTAAAAATACTAATTCTATGTTCTAGCTACGTCATTCAAGAGCTAATGTACACGGATCGTACATTATATGTAAACGAATAATTATTTGCGAATAAGAATACCATTTTAAATGTTCTACGTGTAAAAACTACTCTTTTTTTACATATCTTTTTTTCCAAACATTCTGCTTAGGGCGTGACCTTAAAGGGGCCTTTTCACAGATTTTGGCATTTTTTAACTTATTCATTAAATGCTTTATTTTGATAAATGTAAACATTAGATCTTAAAAGCTCCAGTAAAAAATCAAGAATAAAATTTAAAAAAGGAAAAGAACATTGCCCGGAACAGGTTTCGAACCAGTAACCCCTGGAGTCATGCCAGAGTCCTGAAGTAAAAACGCTTTAGCCTACTGAGCTATTCCGCCGAGTACACATTCTTGACGTATTTTATACCTTATATAAGCAATCTTCGTAGTTATACACAATTTAACGACAAAAACAGAACTCTCCAAATTATTCAATCGTTTCGCGTTGCAACGCTTTATAATTTTTAGGTTTTATAATCGCCAAAAGATGCATATAATGGCTATATTAGAGCATGGTAAATGTTCAGTATTACTGTTTCCTCACAAATATCATAACTTAAACGAAAATTTGCGAATCTGAAACAACTTTTTTCAATTTTGTCAATTTACCAAAGCGTGAAAAGATCCCTTTAAGCTTCTGTGATGTTGGTTATGATTAGCTACTATTGATTCCAAATAAGTATGAGTATAATCATATGACACAGCTTCACGTGCAATTGTATATATTTATTTTTCTAACAGATTATTATTACTCTTTGCGGTGCATTCAGTAAAAAATACCCTGTCGCAATACCAAAATGTCTGACCGCAATATATCGCGGCTTTTCGTTTAACATAAAAAAATACTATATACCAGAGATCTACAGCATGTTCAATATTATTATGAATTTCTTACAAAGTAGGTAGCAAAGCCACATTGCTATGAACATGAACGTCTAATGCTTATCTTGCATCTGGACAGTCTGTAAACGTATATTTCAGACTTACGTACTCTTGCATACAAGGGAAATCATCACGATGTTCAGTTTTAAAGTTGTCTGTTTGTGCGTATTTTCAGAAAATCTATTTTAAGACTGACGATCTCCGACATGTATTCGCATGCGCACAGCTACATTTTTACCTCCACACAAACATGGTTCAGTTTCGTAACTAAGACAGTTTGACCAGTAAATTTCTTTTTATAAGTGACACATCATCGATATCCAATTGACTTTTTGACGGAGTGTTTTCTTTCTAAATGAATAAGGTATGAACATTTTAATCAAAGATTATCATTTAGATTTAATTTTAATGAGGTATCGTGAAAGTACCTCTTCTCGCACCTCGCCTCTTCTCGAACCTTTCATTTGTTTACATTTTATGCGCATGCGCGCACGCGCACAACGTCATCGTTTTGTGGGTACCTACGTATTGTTTACGACGACTCGCGCGTAGCTGTCAATCTCCGAAAATGCGTCACAAACAGGTAAAATAAGTGTATTAAACATAAAATACGTAAAAATCATTGTTTTTATTAATGCTTTTTTACCTATAATATGATTTTCATGTAAAAACCTATAAAACATGGTCTAACTTTCGATCTCAACTATGCTTGACAAAAACACTTTTCGTCTGCGGCAACAAGTCACGTGACCATGGTCAAATCATGTGACAAAGCTATTTTTAAACGAAGTAAAATGTTGCATGTCACTAATTGTTGCAACTTAAACATATGTTTCTGATTGTGTTTTTGTAACTTTTTATTTAATATTTGTCCAACAATTTTCAGAAATTCCCAATGAAAAGAGTTAAAAAACATAAGGGGTACTCTCCATCAGCACTCACAAATGCTTACAAACTTGTAAAAGAAACTGGGATCCCTATTAAAACTGCTGCTAGACAGTATGGAGTGCCACATAACACCCTTCGCGATAGGGTAAAAGGCCGCGTGGATCCAGAAACCACGATGACAGGTTCTGGTCCACTATTTACATTGGAAGAGGAGGCAAAGTTAGTAGCACATATTAAACTGATGGCTGATTTGGGGTACGGTTTTACCATAACAGAAGTGGTCTCAAAAGCAAGTGACTATGCAGTCTTTCTTAAGAAGAGAACACGGGACAAACCATTGACCGTGAAATGGTTTAAGGGCTTGCGCAACAGGTGGCCGGAGCTCAGAGTCATAAAACCTAGGGGGTTAGCTAAATGTAGGGCAGAAGCTACCAATGAACAAGCTGTTGAAAGCTATTTCACAAATTTAGAAAATGTGCTGAAAAGTAAAAACCTTATTGACAAACCTGAGTGTATATATAACATAGATGAAAAAGGGTTTCAAACTGAACATGCCCCACCATACATAGTAAGTGGTAATGCATCAGCTCCCGCAATCACCTCTTCACGGACAGCAACAACCACGGTCATTGGTGGCGGTAACGCAATTGGGACACAGATTCCTCCCTTCTTTGTTTTCAAGGGTGCGAGAATGAATGAAACATTAATGCAAGGTGCTTCTTCAGGATCAGATGCAAGTATGTCAAAGACAGGCTGGTCTAATTCAAGCATTTTTTTGGAATATTTACAATCCCACTTCATCAAGTACATTCAAAGATCTGATCCTAATCAGCAAATTATCATCATATTTGACGGCCACAAATCTCACATCAATGTCCCTGTGTTGGAATGGGCAAAGAAAAACAACATAATTTTGTTTGTCCTTCCAGCACATACATCTCACGTGCTTCAACCTCTTGATGTAGCCTGCTATGGACCTCTGCAGAAAATATATAATTATGCATGTCAAAAATTTATCAGAGAACATCCATCTTCAAAAATCACAAGATACAATATTGCAGAATTAGCATCCAATGCATATGTGACAGCATTATCCGTGAATAACCTGAGGGCTGCCTTTGAAAAGACTGGCATATTTCCATTCAATAGAACTGTGATAAGTGCTGACATTTTTAAGCCATCAATTCCTTATGTTGTTCCTCAAGAAAACACATTGGCTTCTGACACTCAGCCATGCATTGACAATTACTTTACAACTGCCGAAAACATAATTGAAATGAAGAAAGCACACCATACACTAAAAAAGACTTTAAGAAATCATGTGTCTGGTCAGGAAATAACTAGTGATTGCATAAATCAAGAAATATTATCACAGCCTTTACCACGTTCCAAAGATACACCAGTCTTTCCTATCAACAAAAGAAAACAAACAAAAACAAATGCAACAAATGTCAATCAAAGTAATGTCCCCCTCCCAGAACCTCTTCCTGGACCTTCGCACATTGGCATCTGTGATACTGATAGTCAGTCTTCTGAAGATGATGTTTCTGAAGAAGACAAATGTTGTGTGTGTAAACTTTTTCAACCCAAGGAACTGAAAAACTGTGTTTCCCTTGTGTTTACAAAATGGGCACAATGTGATCATCAAAACTGTGGACATTGGACACACTTGATTTATTGTTGCAAACAGAAAGTTGTTCGGCGGAATGATGTCTTCGAATGCCCATGTCATAAAAGTGAAGAGTAAAAATACTAAAATTGAAATAAAAACATATATTTGTTCTAAAAAACATTGTTATAAATCAAGTTTTAATGTTATTTTCTAGTTTCATAAAAAACTGAACAAAATCTGCTTAGAATTGTGAATTTAAATAGTAAACAATGAAGGGTTCGAAAGGAGGTACGATTGTTTTGGCGGCCATGACAGTTTTACATGATATGGTGGTGCTGAAAACTTTACGCAAATCTGTTAACAAAAGAGGATTTGCATAACAATTAAAGTTGTCAGGTATGTAGGAACAATGTATTTATCACATAAAACTCTTACAAATACGTTTCACTATTGCCAATTTTGTTTTTGACATGTCAAAAATTAAGAGGTTCGAAAGATGGTTCGTCCATGATACATCCTTCTCGTGTCAATAAAATGGCGGCATATTGTAATTCTCTGAAGGGCGTATTGTTTGGAAACCAGAACACGAGATGTATCGTTAATTTAAATGTTTCTTAGGTGTTGTTTAGAAACAAAAAGTAGTATTAACAACAGTTAGTCTATGGAAAACATTATAACAGGTTTCTTTCGATTTTGATGATTGTAAGATAGAATATATTAAATTGTATGTTCTAGAGTTTATCTCCCTAACCGAAAGTTTTCTTTACGGTAAAGACAATGCATCGAAATCTATTACGAAGGCAATGGGTATTTTTATAAGGAATTGTGTCAACTTGTTTACGTTAATTTGATTGAACAACACTGCATTGAAATATATAAATTATTGAAATCCGTATTAATAAAATACCAGGTGACTATTATAAGTAAGAGTTCATTTGAATAAGATTAGTCAATTGAAAGATAATTGCAAATTCAAATAAAACTTCACTTAGTAATGTACCTAATGATATAAATATATTATATGAATATGTTCCAAAGGTGTTCAGTTGTTGTTGTCTTAATTTTGTGTAAATAAGTTTTCAAAATTTATTTTTATTCTACAGCGATTTGTGTACATCGACGAACTTGTAATATTCACCCAACACATATATTTATATAAATACCTGGGGGCCGTTTCATCAATAATTACGTATTTTTATACGATCGTAAATTATGTATCGAGATTAATGTAGTCGTTTACGATTTTACATAAACTCCGTTTCATAAACGAAATCGTAAATGCAACATACATAAAATACGACTACTTAAATATACGTATTTTGTAACCGAAAAAAATAGTGACACAGTCTGAAAAATTGCATGACGTAATTTTCGCGCGTTCTGTCAGCTAAGGCAAACATCGCACAAAAAAAACATACTCCTATAAATAAGAGGTCGAATTACGTCTAATTATTTGGACTAACAAAAACAATGCTAGTTGTGAATCGAAACAAAAACAAACACTGGAAAACGACGTGTAGACCGGTGTGGAAGGCTACCGATTGCTGTTTGGCCGACACTCTCCTTCCGTTACTAAACGCAAAAAGAAGTTATTTTGGATGGAGACGGTTGAAATGTGAGTTGAGAACTTGTTGGTTATGAATGAAGACAGCTGAAATAATTCGCGTTCAGGATAAATCTGAACACGAATTATTTCAGCCAAGTGTCTGCCAAAGCAAAAATCATCAAAAGACTCTAAGGCGGCAATTGATATTGACAAGAATGAAGATTTTTTGCTTATTTTCTTTATCCATGAATAAAAATGTATTGGTAAGATTAATTGTTTTGTTATTTCTATGCAGAAATGTGACTGTGGTGTAGATCAATTAACAGTTTAATAATATAATTTAATAGAGACCAATCGGAATTCAGGCTGACAATAACAAGACATCATGGATTGAAAGTTTGTCATGTCAGCATTTTTGTGTTCAATTATCAAATATTTTATTTCAATAAGGTATTAGATTCACATGACACAACATGTTTAGTAATCACAAATGTCATATCATTGAGAATGCTATTTGTTTGTCTATTATATAGGGGATATTTGTTGGATTCGGTGGATCATCGTTTTTAATTCACAAGTGATTATAGACAATGATATTTTCACAAGTGGCGCAGCCACGAACGAAAATATATATTTTCTATGATCACGAGTGAATTAAAATCAATATTTCACCGAATCCAACAAATTTTCTTTTTATTTTATGCTTTTTTCGCAGTTTATATACATTGTTAAAGAGTTTTACTTAAGAGTGTCGTTGGGATTATGTCGTCATTTTGTCAAATAAATGACGTCATTTCACATTAAGCAATGAAAATTATCGATAATTCTCACTGATAATTTTCATTGTTTGAAATAGTGAAATTATCCGTTTTAATCCACCGATATTTCTCTATAAACCACCAGAAAGCATTAAATAAATATCATTTTCCACAATAATTTATTATAGTGTTGATTCACAAGATTTAAATAATCATCATTGATTTATATTGCTTTCTCTGCAAAACTGTGTTACATGTAAAGATCACAAATGCAGTTTTCATTTCTTTGTTTTTCCAGAAAAGAAAATGTTATTACTGGCTGAAGGACCAAAATTGAATGGACAGAGAACACGGTTGACAAAACTCAAACAGAAGTTGTGTCACTCAGCTACATTAAAACATAAAACTGAAGGCAGAAGCAACAACTAGTAATTATTTATTTTTTCTATAGATTATAGTAAAGCTGACTGCTAATTATTTCCTACAATGAAAATGTAACAATTTATGTTTTCAATTTAAAGCTGGGCTGTTTTCGGAGAAAACCCAAGGTATTGTCATAGCCAGCGTGTCGTGTCGTCCGTGTCATGCTCAGTCCTTAACATTTTGTCAATGTATTGAACTTTGGCCATAAAATCAAAGTGCTTCCACCTATAACTTTGAAACTTCATATGCAGCTCCACCTTGACGAGTTCTACACGCCTCACCCATATTTAGGTCACTAGGTCAAAGGTGAAGGACCTTAAAATAATTCTGACAAGCTTTTATTCGTTAAAAAATGCACCCGTAGCCGAGCGTTCACACCTGTTATGCGGTGCTCTTGTTTTTCATTGTACTCTGTTTTATGGGGATAAAGTATTGCTGCATTTTTTCATTTAACTTTATTACCGGTAACCTATTTACCAGGGTATAAACTTGTGTGTCAAGGTATTTTTTATTTAATTCTTTCGACATCCATGTACTTAAAAAAGAAATTGGAATGTAGAGCATTAGTGTCACACACAAATGTTGAGTTTAAGTTCAGAAAGCTAGGTTAATTTTGCAGTACAAAAACCAACTTTCAGAAACAAAACCAGGTCATGTAGGCATGCTTACTTATTATGAACATAGTGTCATATGTTGTGTATTTAATATTTAGTTCTGTTAAATGTATAAACTAGTTTTTATTATAATTATTTATCACTCATAATGGGCTTCTCCGCTTGTTTTCATGATTATTGTGTTGTCCATGCACGTTTTATGTATGTTTAGTTCACTTGTGAGTGTGGGCATGTGTGTATGGGAGTGGGTGTATTCGTGTGCGCGTGTGTGAGTGTGGGTGTATGCGTATGGGCGTGCGTGTGTATTATTATCTTTATTATTTTTGCATTTTGCTTTGCCTACGTTGTTGTTAATTTTATTGTGAATTTATGTTGTCCTCATGTGCCTACTATGGCGTATTGGATAGAAATAAACACCTATACCTATCTGCTTGCAGCAACATGTGAAGAATGAAGCAACAGCGTAATAAAACTCGGGAGGAGATGTTGATGGCGTCAAGGGGAAGATATGCCATTCAGAGGGACATAAGCAATAATCATGAGGAACTGGTTTCTCTTTAAAAATCTTCTAAATTGCTCAATTGTTTCTGGAACTTTTAATTGATTTTACATGTGATGGTGTTCAGTGAGTCCATGAAACTTATTATTACACATACTGTCATGTAAGATATAAATTGTCATATGAATTATAATACCATGCCCAGTTAATATATTTTACTTCCCGATTAATAATAAATATTTGTGAATGTTCTTTGTGTTTTATTCATTGAAAACTAGTGTAATAGCAACTGTTATCAAATACTATAAACATTATTATCATAAACATTTCAATAAAAATACAAAAAAATGCACAGGTAAACAACATTTTAACGGTAGATGACTAAATAATTGAACAGAGACTCATAAAGGGGTAAAGTTTAGTAAATACATTCGGAAACAATCTAATATATTGGAAAACTTCTATTTTTTTATGACAATAATATCCATATTTATAGACAGCACACTTATTATTATAAAGTACCGTTACATTTACAAGCCCACTTTTTATGCCCCCTTTCAAAGAAGAGGGGGTATATTGTTTTGCTTGGTCGGTCTGTCCACCAGATGGTTTCCGGATGATAGATAACTCAAGAAATCTTAGGACATAGGATCATGAAACTTCATAGGTAGATTAATCATGACTGGCAGATGATCCCTATTGATTGTCAGGTCACTAAGTCAAAGGTCAAGGTCACAGTGAGTTGAAACAGTAAAATGATTTCCAGATGATGAATTAAGAATGCTTACGCCTAGGATCATGAAACTTCATAAGTACATTGATCATGACTTGCAGATGACCCCTATTGATTTTCAGGTCACTAGGTCAAATGTCGAGGTCACGGTGACTCAAAATAGTAAAATGGTTTCCGGATGGTAACTCAAGAATGCCAACAGCTTGGATTATGAAACTTCATAGGTACATTGATCATGTCTGGCAGATGACTCCTATTGATTTTCAAGTCACTAAGTCAAAGGTCAAGTTCACAGTGACAAAAAACGTATTCACACAATGACTGCCACTACAACTGACAGCCCAAATGGGGGGCATGCATGTTTTACTAACAGCCCTTGTTTTAATGTGGCTTTGAGAATGTTCATTACAGAGAACACCTTTTAGAGCGAAAGTCAGTGGGTAAAATATCACTTGAATAATTGTTAATGGGGAAAAGTACCTTGAGTATATGATCTTTTCTGGAGCTCAGATAACTGTTCAATATTCAAGGGACCTTTTCCAGTTTTGGTAAATTTACTAAATTAAAAAAAATAAGTTTAAGATTCGCAAACATTTGTTGTAGTTATGATATTTGTGAGGAAACAGTAATACTGAACATTTACCATGCTCTAAAATATCCATTATATGCAACTTTTGACGATTTAAAAACTTGAAAATTTTAAAGCGTTGCAACTATCTGCTGCAACACTCGACGATTGAATAATTTGTAGAGTTCACTTGTTGTCGTAATATTTTGTGACACGATGAGGATTGCTTATATAAAGTGTAAAATACATCACTCATTGTATCAACATGGACGGACAAGTGGTCTTAGTGTGAGGCTTTTACTTCAGGGGTCAGTGGTTTGAGCCCTGTAGGAGTTACTTTTTATCTTTCTTTAATTGTATTCTTTTTTTACTGGAGCTTTTTAGATCCAGTGTTTACATGTATCAATATAAAAGCGTTTAATGAAAAACTTGAATATCTGCCAAAATTTAGGAAAAGTTCCCTTTAAAATAAATATTAAATCAAGCACTTGGTAATACCTAACACATTATTTTTTTTATTGGTCCTCAGAACATTGACATTTTTTTCTTTCACAAACCTATAACCTTGAAGTAAATATTAGACAAATTATGCATACACAATTATAAAACATGCAAACATCAGCTGTTGTAACTATTGTGTCTAGACGACCAGGAATACCAATCCTTCCAAATCAGCTATGACACAACTTTACGCCATTTGGCTGAGTAGTGTAGCTCTGCCTATTCAGAGAAGACTCGAGCCATCTATCACTTTATAACATTTATAACTATAAATTTTTAACACATTTTATGAAACAGTTTGATCAGCTGCTGCCTCTTATCACATGCTGCTCGATGTACTGGTGTGTTGTTCATAACTTCCGGTTCCATCTCATTTCCAACCAATTCCTCTATCAGTGGAACGTTTGAATCCAGACACAGGTTATGCAGGGGCATGTACACAGTTGATATTTCACAGCACTTATTGGACTTGAAAGGCCAACATCCACCAGTGGCATGCAGATATCTAAACAAATATCAAATGTATTTCTTTAACATAGACATTTGTCTAAGTGACTAAATTGTCCTGATACCATTGACATTAATTTAATTTCAATATAAATTATATATAATATATAGCCTACAAAACACTTTATTTGTGCCTGTATTCACTATTAATGCATAATATCATTTAAATGCACTAGTAAACAATCTTTCATACATAGAGTCTGATGATAAGCAAAATGAATTTTTAAGATTTAAAATAAAATGAATAAATCATCAGTTTATTTAAACGGACATTTTTTTATGAAACATCATATTTACACATGCAAACAACCCTCAGTTATTATAAAAGTTACTTTACATATAAATTCTAAAATTTGATTATTAAAGTTGTACGTTATCAAGCTTTAGACGTTACGTCTGATTTAAGACACTGTGAGAAAGAGATTGGCACTAATACTTCATTTAAATACTGTGTGGTAAGTTGATCTCGCACTAATAAGACTTATATTTCACAACCTATATAATATGTTACCAATCTCCTGATTTCAACACTCCAAATGCCCTTTCTACTACCCACCCTCTACATAGATGGTCATTGTAGGCCTGTTCCGCAGCATGGGAGGGATGAGGTTAAGGGGTCATCAGGTTAGTCCTTAACGGATACCCACTATCTCCCAGCAGATGACCCTCATCATTGGTGCTCAGATATTGCTGTAAATTGAAATATTTTATTGGGCAGTTGCTTTGTCTTTGATAAAACAGCAGTCCACAGTTAATATTGTTAGATTAAGGTAGGAAAGCATCTCAATAATTTTCACAAAACTAGCTTAAGTATTATCAAATCACTATATTTTAGTTACCTTACCTAGATGAAATAATGTAACTTAAGACAATATTTAAAGATAATACTGATAGCTGCATTGGCTAACACATAAAAGAACAAAAGCTTGATCATACAGTGCTAATAGTGCTTATTGTGGTAGTTAATGATTTTTGCGCATGTACGTAACTAATGATTATTAGATGTCAAAGATGATAAGCATTACGCTTATTTCAACCTTTTATGGTATTTATCTGCTTTAATACCAAATTTAATGATAAGGTAATGAATCATAACACTGTATTTACATTTACCTCATGCTGGCATCAGCAACAGCCTGCATATTAATGGCATGGAATCCTCAGTAAACATCTCCCTTGGCAATATGCAATATGCCAAAATCTATAAAAAAAATAAAAGTTATTCATTAACATGAAAGTGCTCATCATTTCATGTTCACATTACCAACACAAAAGGGAGGAATGCAGAAAAGGAGTAAATAAATAAAAAAGCCCCATCAATATGCACGAAATAAATTTTTGGGATGGGGGTGCATATTTATAGCACTGCAGAATTGAATTTGACAAATAAATAAATTGTAATCAAATGGAAACAATATAGAAATAAATAAGGTAATTGTTCTGCAATTATTAAAGACATAAGGTACAATCTACTTTACTCACGCTCGATTGGTTATTCACAGCTTGGGTACTACTTACATGTACCCCTGGTATCATTAAGCATACTTGCATGTACCTCGGGTAAGGTTAATATACTTAAACGTACCCGGTCCTTATTAGACTGTACCCGAGTTGTATTATTGCCCAAAATTCGGTGTGGTACAGTGCACTACAGATAAATGTAAAGCCATATTGTTTATCTAAATTAAACTTACCTTTTGAAAAAACTGCATCAATATGCTTTTTGAGTATAAATTTTGATGATATAAAGACTATTTGAGAAAAAAAATGACATAAATGTGAACATAATTAAAAAAATTAAGCCTACAACAACCCATTTAGCATTAAATTGCCGGCTATATTAAAGAAAATTAAGTTAATAATTAACTGTAACAGGGTTAGCTCTACATGTAAGTATACTTAAAGAGTACCCGGGGTACAGGTAAGTAGTATCCGAGCTGACAATGACCGATCGAACAACATTGTTATCAAATGAGAACAATATAGAAACAATTAAGCTGATTTTTCGACAATTATTAAATACATAAGGTACCATTACTCAGCATCTACATAACTAACCAATACAATAACTTGTTTAAAAATAGCAAACACAAACAACATCATGATGTCATATTCATTTTCATGATCACGATGTTATAATCAACAATTTCGAGGTAAAGTATTGTTCAATCATAACATTTGGAAGTAGAACAACTACAAGTTCAACATTAGCGGGTGGGGTAAATCAGTCTGCACTTAAAGTCATCGATAAGTACACGTCGACACAAAATAGAATGAGTTTAACATAAAGTCATTTGTAAAGAAACACAACAATAAATGCTTAAACTAATAACGGTAATCATCGAATGCTTTTATTAAGAAAAGATACAACAATAACTTATTCTTCAACCATTTTGCAAAATCCGAGTTGTCAAATGCTAAGTAAACAAAGGGCAACTACTCAATCGTGATACATCGGCTATCTCGGATTCCTCCGTAAGATAGGCCTCGTGGCTAACGGCCGCCATATTGCCTTGTATTACTACTTTACTACCCAAAAGGTTGTCAGTCTATTGTTATGAGGCTGTATACGATGCGCGTTGAACTAGCGCCAAACTTTTTACCGAAACTTTGATATTAAGAGCACTATTAACGTTCATTTGTGTTGCATTTTGACCTATTATCCAAGTGATTTACTTTTCCATTATTATTTAATCACCCTATCATCCAATTTTTAAGATGAAATTACGGTGTTTACAAAACCAACCAAACCAAAAGTGAAACTGGATGCATTACGTTTCGCGATGTAAACATTAAATATTGCCGATTGTAGTACTGGCTAAAAAAATACCTTTTATGACAGGTCATGTATAGAACGTTAATCAAATAGTGACCATAAATCACTACTACAAGTGTCTGCGTTGTTCATTAATATAATTAATGCACGTTTCTGATCTAATTGCCTATATCTAGATGTTATTACCATGATATTGATAAAAATAAAAGTTTTTTTTCATAAATTAACATTACATGTTTTATTTTTATGATTTAGGGAATAAATAATTGTATCATTATCATCATTAAATATTCTGAAAATAATCTAAATTATCATGATTACTTTAAAGTATAATTTTTAAATTTTACTCATTATTTTTAATGAATTTCCACATTTGCTTGATTCAAAATAAAATGTATTAATAAGGGTTTCAGTTGTTAGTTTTAACCCATTTTTAGTTCGATTAAATTTTAGTTACTAACTACGTACATGTATGTGAAATGCTCTTGAGTTCGTTTCCTGGGCCTAGAACCAGTACTTGGGTGTCTCTTGGAGATTTCTTAAGAATGCTCCCACACTGGGGATCAAACCAGTGACCTCCAGATCATTAGGTGGACACCACATCCATTACACATCAGCGACCTTTAATTAGTAATTTACTTTAGTATTGCAGCATTATATAATATAATGTTGCTACATATTTTTGGAAAATGATTATGTTAAGTACTAAATAAATCTAAATGCATACAATTTTAATTGTGTCTATTGTGTGATTATTAGCTACAAATTCCCTTTTTACAGGTATACTGGATTATGAAAGACTGATAAACATAAAATTGACAACTCATCTCCCCAACGATACTAAGTGTGGCTCATTCTCAGAACAAACCCATAGTCAGTGAGAAAACTACAGTGTAAAAAGACCACTTGATTGTGACAATTATGGCTGACCAAGCAAATGTTGTCATTTAAAATAAAGAAAACTTCCAGTTCAATATACATTTTATACCAATTATGACATTGACCAACACAGAAAATAATTATAAGGTTGATTTTCCCAAAATTGACTGTTACAATTGGATACTGTTTTAAGCTTCACTCTACTTTGTCTGAAAATAAAAAAATAAAAGTCCTAAATGATGTAATAGAAACATACATATTTAATTTTTAGTTTTACAAGGATATATATATATATATATATATATATATATATATATATATATATATATATATATATATATATATATATATATATATATATATATATTATAATATCTTTTTATCGATGGTCAATCAATTTAAGTTTAACTAATATTTACATACACATTATATACATGTGTATGCTTTGATTTTTTTCTATTGAAGCCAAATTAATATCCCATTAGAATGATTAGATAGATAGATTATATCACAGCAGTATTCCTAGTTTGTCTGCAAGTACTTCAGTTTTGTGACCTCCTGGGGCAGGGTCAAAGTTGACCCCAGAGGCATTATTTGAACAAATTTGGTAGAGGTTTATTAGATGTCACTACATACCAAATTTGGTAGCCCTAGGCCCAATGGTTATGGACAACAAGATTTTTAAAGTTTTCACAAAATAGGCCCCGTATAAGCGTATGTTCAGTTTTGTGACCCCGGGCAGGGTCAAATTTGACCCAAGGGGCATAATTTTAACAAACTTGGTAGAGAACTATTACATGTCACTACATACCAAATTTGGTAGCCCTATGCCTTATGGTTAAGGACAAGAAGAGTTTTAAAATTTTCACAAAATAGGCACTTTATAAGCATATAATTTATTTTGTGGCCCCCGGGGCAGGGTCAAATTTGACCCCTGGGGCATAATTTGAACAAACTAAGTAGAGGACTATACAATGTCACTACATACAAAATTGTGTAGCACTAGGCCTAATGGTTATGGACAAGATTTTTTTTAAAGTTTTCACAAATTAGGCATTATATAAGCATATGTTCAATTTTGCAACCCCCGGGCCAGGGTCAAATTTGACCCTAGGGATTAAATTTGAACAAATTTGGTAGAGGACTATTAGATGTCACTATATACCAAATTTGATAGCCCTAGGCCGGATGGTTATGGACAAGAAGATTTTGAAGTTTTCACAAAATAGGCCTTATATAAGCATATGTTCAATTTTGTGACCCTCGGGGCAGGGTCAAACTTGATCCCAGGGGCATAATTTGAAAAAACTTGGTAGAGGACTATAAGATGCCACTACATACCGAATTTGGTAGCCCTAGGCCTAATGGTTATGGACGAGAAGATTTGTAAAGTTTTCACAAAATATACCCTATATAAGCATATGTTCAATTTTGTGACCCCCGGGGCAGGGTCAAAGTTGACCCCAGGGGCATAATTTGAACAAATTTGGTAGAGGACTATTCGATGTCTCTACATACCAAATTTGATAGCCCTAGGCCCTATGGTTATGAACGGGAGATTTTGAAAGTTTTCACAAAATAGGCCTTATATAAGCAAATTTTCAATTTTGTGACCCCCGGGGCAGAGTCAAATTTGACCCCAGGGGCATAATTTGAACAAATTTGAAAGAGGTTCACCCCAGGAACATTCCTAAGAAATTTCATCAGAATTGGACTAGTAGTTTAGGAGAAGATGTTTAAAGGAAAAGTTAATGCACGGACGCACGATGGACACAGGACCTTTGGCCAGTGGAGCTAAAAATCAAATTAAACATTTAGTTTTGATGTAAAATCAGTTTTTATATGCAAATGTCTATTTCACTTATAAATTAAAACAGCATATTATACATTATTGAAAAGATTATTCCAAGCTTGATGTCATATTTCAACTTTGCATAGTGTAGTTAATTGAACATTGTATTGAACTGTATGGGCAGCTATATTTTTTAATTTATGTATGTTGTATTATACAAAATGCATTATTTCTACCACAAGTAGACCATATAAGGCCTACTGCTACTAAATAGGCACTGGTATGAATTTGACACTGTTTTTGATGCTCATACAAAACTTTAATTATTACTTCACTTTAGTATATTAAATATTTTCAAGTTTTTGTTCAACATTTTTTGCAAAAGAGTGTCTTAATGCATTTGAAAATATACTTAAAACAAACTAAAAATGCATTTTAACATACCTTTTTCCTGGTAAAGTGTATTTGGGATGATAAAAAATACACTTGAAGAGTATTAATGCTGGAAAAATGCAGAAAAAAATACATTTGTTTCTGTTAGAAGTGTGTCTGGTCTGCATTTTTAAGTGTATTAAATGCACATCAAATGCAGATAAATACAATGCCAATACTGTTACATGTATTGTAATGGACATAAAATGCACTTGTTCTTGTAATTAAATGCTTTAGGGAATTGAAATAACCTTTTATAACGTTTTAACAATTAATAATACCTTTTTATATAAATTTTCTTTTGAAATGTGACACTTAATTGATTTTTGCACCACTAGTAAGAGATATAATTTGTGCTCATAATGCTTTACACTATATAATATCATTTGTTGTATGAAAATTACCCGTAAAATTCATGTGAAAGCTCAAGAGATCAATAGCAGCGTGCTATACCCTGCTCCTTTTTACATGACTTGATGGTATTTAGTCCCCAATTCTACATGGCCAAGGGCAACTTAATGTGCAGATTTGACAAATAAGTCATAACTGGGATCCAATAGGCAGACTTTCATATTACTTGTATTTAATTTAAATCATGATCTGAATTGCTCTTTGGCAAATCTTCGTTGGTCACAGTATTCAACTGAATTTTGTTCACGTTGTAGTGATTATATTTTCAATATTTATCAGACAACATCTTTCTTCAAAAGTTTAACATGATTGCTTTGTTAATATAGAAACAAGATCAATGCATCATAACATAAAATGAAAAATTGTGTAATAGTAAAAATGGCAGCAAAAAAGCACTAGATTATCTGCCTTAAATCTGAGACGTTATGTTGATGTATTGGAATTTCTCATAAATAATAAGTTCCATAGTTGTATAATTGTATAGTCGCATGCATGAGTGTTGTCAATGTCACAATACCAATTAAAGCCTATAATTTACTAAAACAATTTGAAGTTTGATGTGTGTTTTTTTCAAGATCTGTTATAATATATATATATATATATATATATAGTTTTACTGATTTGGTTGGATGCATATATGCAAATATATCATGGTTTGTGCAGAGGACAGTAGCAAAAACAAGAGCTGTCTCTGTAGGATGATATACGCCCCCGATAAACGCTTTGATAGAAGTTATGAGCATTTTTCAAAACATAACGCCGACCCTAAGTTCAAGGTCAAAGGGGTCAAAATTTGTGTGTCTATGGGAAGGCCTTGTCCATATACACATGCATACCAAATATGAATGTTACATCTGAAGCGACATAGAAGTTATGAGCATTTTTTCGAAACCTAAATGCAAAGTGTGACGGATAGACAGACGGACAGTGCGATCACTATATGCCCTCCTTTGGGAGCATAAAAATGTGTTTCACATTGTTTTGGTAAATTAGTAATGTAGTTAAAAGAACAGAATCATCAATTATAAAGTTATTGATTATAAAGTGTTGCTGGCATATTTGATGCATTCATCTAGCTATAAGAAGGTCCCTGTTTTATCCCCACTGGCACTGAGCGAGGGTTCTCAAAATCTTTAAACAATATGAATACGTACATATAGGGTCGAGAAAGCCTTGTTGATATGGGGGCTAAAGACCTGAAATCAAAGCGACCCAGGTTAAAGGCCGAGGCCAAATAAAGAAACCAGAGGCCGCATGAGCCTGCTATACTCTGAACAAGTATTGTTTCTTCTCAGAAAACTGGCTTAAGTGTCTTACTTGAGTTTCAGTGCAATCTATCTAAAATAAATTGGTTAAATTAAATAATAATTTGTAAAAAATAAACATTCTGCACAAATTCAATTATTTACTTTACCTGTATGCATGAATCATTTCAGTCTTGATGGTTAGTGAACTATGTCAAAAGCACCATAGCTATGAAACACTTGTATTTTGAATAGTGCAATGTTCCACAGAAATGATGCTGATGATAATTCTACACGATCATGACACGAAAAATGATGAATTATTAGATATATTTCTAAATTCCATTTCCACCAACAATTCGGTTATTCCACTACCAGTTCACATGCTTCGTACACAGTTGAAAATAACACTATTCCACTCAACAACCGTGACACATGTACTCAATTTTTCAACTTTTCGCAATTAAAATTGTCTTCTACTGTTATTGTTGTTGTTGTACTTTTGAAAGTAGTTCGAAAGATGGCGACTATTAACCCAGAGATTGATTTATGAAATAAATCGTCTGCTGATCCAGAGTGGGCAACTACTCTCAAGTTTTTGGGTTAAATGCTACTTATTTGCTATTTGAAAATAAATACAATTTTATAATTATACTTGTTTAAATCAATGATTTCTTCGCCTTATTTACATACCTAAGCGACGGAATGAAAGGGATGAGCTCGCCGGAAAGTTGGTGCTATGTCTTCCCCGATCAAAACCAACAATCGCTCTATTCCGCCCTTACTTAGACGATATATCGAAGCAATGTTCTCATCTCTAAGGTTTTCGAGAACAATCTCTCCCTTAAAAGCCTTGGCATTGGTAATTGTTCGTCTCCTGCCATCTTAGATGACAAAAACGACCGCCATTACGTTAATTTACGGGTGCCCTTACCCAGTCGTATATTTATGTATGAAATTTATGTAATTTTAATTTACGATTTGCTTGATGAAACGCGATTTCATTGAAACATCGTAATTTATGTAAATCGTAATTTACAACTAGTCGTAAATCGTTGATGAAACGGCTCCCTGATATGTTAAACATTTATATGTTTCGCCTGTTTGTTTAAAACGAAATAGCCCTGATAAAATATATTTGGAACCTAATCGAATAAACCAATTAAATCAATCATACACTTAAAAATATTATACTGCTATTAATACTTATCATTTACATTTAAACTATGTAATCGGGCGTAAACCCTGCAGTATTCCTGAGATGCTCTACACTGATCTTGACCATGGTATATGGTTTTAATTTTCGATTGACAAAAAGGAGCAATACCTAACAATTGTGTTTATCTTATTTCATCGTGGCTCAGAAAGACTGCGCTGTAACGTGAAATTACCACGCATTGGTAAAATCAAAGTAATGTGAAAATAAATTTAATTTTTTAAACTAATTTTTATCCTCTTTTTCATATGAGGTTAATGTTAGTTTACACATGTTGTATTTATATTTAATCTGTGCTTACTTAGACATGCCTTTAAACCGGGTTAAACCCAACGCTTTGCTAAATCGCTTCAAGGCCGGAAAAGAAGCTGTAACCACTTTGTTGCGTTCAATATTGAGTTTTATGTTTTGTCCTGTATTGAATTGGCAATTTATAACTTGCTTGGGGCATGTGTATATGAATTTGTCAACTGATGCTGTTTCAGGTTTTTCATTATTCCTATATGTCAACCTGTTGAAACACCCAATGCTTGATTTACCGAGCTTATGGCGTTTTCTGTTCTAACTTGTGTAGTAGGTTATGGCGTTTATTATTTTGGCCATTGGCAACTTGCACTAAATAAAAGATTAGCAGATTGTAACACTAACATCTCTACTGATAATATTGCTCCAGTCTTATTAAACATATGCGGCAATTTAAAGTGCGTTTTATTGACAATGCATTCTTATACTGCTATCAAATGCTAACCGGTTTGTGCGAAAATCATGGTGCAAAGTCGTACACTGAAATTTGGTTTTATAGGACTCAAAATGAATAAACATATATATTGAAGTGCTATCAATATGTGTGATTATAAGAACATACGTTCTTTACTCTAATGATTGCTATTGTGTTTATGCTTTTTTATATTAATAACGCAAACGATATCGTTTCAGCCATTCTGCTTAACGGTTGCCCTTTACATTGCTTGAGGAAAATATTTAAACGATTGATAAACGAGTGCATTCAGATAAACACGTTGTGTATACATAAAGAAAGCAGTACACGTTCAATTTAACCAGACGACAGCATGAATCTTGTAATCTGACGCTTTATCAAGTGCGGGTTAAAATTTAAAACGAAGGGAGCATTTTGGCTTTTCATAAACTGTATGTACGAACTTTATTATGGTTACCAAATGGTCGTGTTCACAGATTTTTGAATTTTTAGAAATAAAATATGTTCACTCGCAAATCTTGTTTAAACCAGTCTTGACGAATTATAATATCAAGAAAACAAGTTAAATGCAAAATAGTATAATCCACGGGAATCGAACCATCGATCTCTGAGAACCAATATTTTTACATTTTCCGCAGTCAGGAGTTGTCGCTTGCTTAAACGTAATTCATATAATTTTTTTTTTCCATTAAATTACAATAACGTTGAAAATATGTTATTTTTACCAAACTGTGAACAAGTCTCTCGAAAAAAAAAATAACGAACTTTAGTCATGTTAACATACATCTGTATAGAGAGTTAAAGCATTTGAAAAAATATAAATGTAGTTTACACGTGAATGTTTAACCCGTTTAATGCTTATTGAGTTTCTGAAGTTCCATCGATTGTTATATTACCCTTTGACGCCAGACTTGCGAGTATTTTATTAAATAACTACGTGCATTATATACAAAACCAACGTTTGTCGTTGATATGAATTTATCTAATATCCCGTCAAGAATATTATCTGTATAGTACACATACACATTCAATGCATTTTGCGAAATTAAAAATAAAGATTTGTTATAATGCACCTGCACTATTTCTTCAGGCGCAATTCTTGGGTCGCATTATGCAACGGTAGCTAAGAAGTTCAACAAACACTTTTTTCAGAACAAGTCGTAGACTCGCAATGTCAGACGTGGATACAACAACTCATTCAATGGAAGATATGTCGATGACGTGTAACTCTAAAGACAACTTAGGAAAGCCGAACTTACAAACAGACCAAAAGGATGACCAACTGGTATTTCCAGAGCCCCCTGAGGATTGGCAGTTTAATAAATTCATTGGAGAACTTGCTGACAACATTGGTATGAGAGACTTGGAAAAGCTGAAGTTACAATTTTCAGGTAAAGGACTTGACGCACAAACATTGTAATAGTATTACTATTTAACATGATTCACTTATTAAATCTAAGTATTAAGTAACGTAGACAAAACGTGTTTTTGTATCATTTCGTTGACTCATTTGTATGTATAGATAAAGCATAATTTAAATACTCGCAGTAGTTCAGTTACTGAAACACAGTTTCAACTATAAATTGTATGCACAGTCATATTGTATAAGCAAGATGTTATTTTGGTTGAACCTTTGATTAACTCTGATTGATTCACTAATTGATTCAAGGATGTTAACAAGTTGAAACCGTATTCGTGATTGAGAGTAGTGTGCGGCTTCATATGGGGAAACAAAGATTACTAAACTAAAATAAAAAGAACACTGATGCTGGTTAGAATGATGTTTTTGTGTAGCTTTTGGTATTCACATCGCATTATTTTGTAGCTCAACAGTTCCCAGTATGTTATTTAGCCATGGTCAGTATTTGAAGAGTGTAATTACAATGCGATATTCTACAAAATATTTAAGTTCGTATCAGGAGTATATGAAATGAACTGAAATCAGCAGGTCAACAAACTGATGTTTTTTCTCCATCGTAGAAAGTGGATATGCCTTCTGGATGATAAATGAATAAAAGGCATTGCAGCCGATATAAGCATAATCACTTATATGCCAACATTCATTGGTTACCTTTCCTGCGTGAAGATGTTGTTGGTAGTGTCTACGTTCACTGTTATGGATCGATTTTAGCGCAGTTGCCTGAACAGGTTGAAAATGGACAAATCAACAGATTCGTGATTTAAGTGACACGCAGTTTCATAGGAACCATCCAGATGTTGCATAATGCTTTGTGATTTGAAAATAAGGGAACGTTTAACATAATGTTGTTTGGTTGTTCTTTCTGGGCAAGTATATTTTTACGGATCTTCTTGTCGTTCACCGCATTAAGATATCATTCAAAATGGATTGAATGATGTTCATAGAAACAACAAATACTGGGATAGGATGTACGATGAATCACGAGCAACATTTGACACTTCTTGAAAGCCTGTTTTATTTTAAGACATAAAATACTTCAAGAGAAGACGAAAACATATCAAAATGTACAATACAGAATACATTTATTTATATGACGCCATCTTTTAGTTTGAGTTGGGTATTAACATGTGGTTAAACTTAAAATACCATTATTGTATTTCCCGTTGACTTCTGCAACTTGTTTGTTTACGGAAATGTCGAAAAGCAGTATGACGAGGGTAATGTATCATTGATGGACGTGACTCGAAAATTTGAGGGTGGTGGATCAGCAGGTAACCAGGCCCACCAAAAAGAAGTCAGATACAGGGTGAAGTCGAAAGCAGACACGATCTAACTATGAAGATTAGCGGAACACCAACCTAAGAATCTCCGGTTTTCACCGAGGATGGTGTGTTTTATGCTACATACGTAGTTTTAATTGCACACTAGGTTGAAACGATATTATAAAGATGCTATTTCAAAAATGGATTTGACTTAGAACGTTTTATTTCTCTTGGAATTACCTAATTACTAAAGCTTGCAACCAACTTTGGAATGTTTGGAAGCAGTGTACAACTATGCGTTTTTAACAAATTCAAGCCAAAGGAAAGGAGTATTTGGTTAAAGAAATAAACTCGGTACTTGAACGCTTTTATAGAATCACCATTGGATATTGTTTGGACGATTTCTTCAACTGCTGTGCAATTTACACGAAACCCCTCGACCTTTATTTAAATATAAAAGCAGTAGTGTGTATTGATCAGAATAAACATGTTCACATTTGCTTTATTGGTTTATTTTGTTGGTGTTCAAATATGTACAAAACTTAATACAAACTATTTATTTAAAGCATGGTCGTGTTGACGCGTTAAAAGTAGTAGAATGGTGGCCATTTTTATGAGACTTTTTGGCATCGTTATTCTGATTTTTATTTTCGTAAATCTACATGAATATGTATATCGTGTGACTTCACTTCTTTATATTTATCCGTTCGATATTCTTTAAAATGGCTGACTGGTATGCCAGTTAGATATCTGCATTTTTTAAGAACATCGTCTAAAACACCACCACTATTGTTGTTTATCTTATATATATATAACAATTGACGTTGGTTTACTGGCTAATATTGTCTGTTTACACTTAGCAATTAAAGACATGTTCTCAAGTTGGAAACACTTTTGAATGCTTGTTTGCAGGTGCTGGTGGAATTTCCTCTTCTGTCCTAGACTCAATCAAAGATGTGCGCACTTTGTTCACGTTGTTAAAGACGAAAAAATATTTAAACAGGGAAAACATGGTATATTTACAAGTGATGCTACAAATCGCTGGACGGATTGATCTTGTTGAACAAGTAATCGATTTTTCCAGAGAAATGGGAAACACTCTCTACTTCTATGCTGCAGCAGGCGAACCAGGTTTGTTACACTTTGTTTTGTGACATATTTGCATAATTGCACCTGTACGTCGATCGCTTGGTCGGTCGGTCCGTAGACCAATTGTTTGTGCACGATATCTAGAATACGCTTTGAGAAAACAAACGTACACATAAGGATAATGGAAAATTCGGGGAGTGGAACAGGCCTATCGAATTTGAGGTCATCATAGGCCAGTGTCAAGAAACTGTGTACGTGAAAGAAAAAACACAATAGTCCGTAAATACCAACATCTAAACACCCGTAAGAAGACTTATCAATTGGGATAAAACACCTTCTATAATAAAAGACGCTGAAATCCATAATTATTGGATATATTATAGTTGTTCGCAGAAGTAAAATGCATTCAAGCATTAAAAAGTTATACTTGTGGACAGGTGGTTAAAATGTTTCAACCGGTTTTATGAGTGTTCAAATTTGACAAACTAGAAAAAAGAGTTATACACGAAAAGTGTTTTCAACAAGCTCTTGGAATTCAAATATGTTAATTATGCATGATATAAAATACATCATCGTACTTACTTGCAAAACACGAAAGTAAGAAAAGGCAAATAATTGTCAAGTTTGAGATAACGATCAAGGTACACTTTTAAGTTTCTAAAAAATATTTATATCGTTTGAAGTAATATATATCTTAATTATAATTGTAATCTTCAAACTATGTGAAAAGAGTTTATTGATCTTTCTCAGGTTTAAAGGGGATTTTTCACAGATGTTGGCATGTATTGAAGTTTGTCATTAAATGCTTTATATTGATAAATGTAAACATTGGATCGAAAAAGCTCAAGTAAAAAATCAAGAATAAAAGAAGAAAAAAAAAGAAAAAAAAGTAACCCTCAACTGGGCTCGAACTATTGAGCCCTGGAGTAAAAAGTCTATCGCTTAGACAACTCGGCCATCCGTGCTCATACAATAAGTGACGAATGTTATAATAAGCAATCCTCGTAGGACCACAACATATAACGACAACAATAGAACTCTCCAAATTATTCAATCTTTTCGCCTTGCAACGCTTTATAATTTTCAAGTTTTTTTAATTGTCAAAAGATGCATATAATGGATATTTTACAGCATGGTAAATGTTCATTATTACTGTTTCCTTACAAATATCGCAACTACCATACACATATGCGAATTTGAAACAATTTGTTTTAATTTTGTCAATTTACAAAACGTTAAAATGCCCCTTTCAGAAATATAATGTCTTGATCAATGTTGCTAAGCAGAGACATACAAAAATATGCTTTGTAATTTAGCCTTTTCACAAGCTTTACTTCGGTTTCTTCCTATATTTAGCAACGATGATCTGCATATAAGACTATAGTATGCTATGTCACTTACGCCATCTAATAAAGACAAAATGTAGCTGATACTTGTTTTGATTATTCGATCGTGCCTAAGAAAGTTACGGTTCTCGAGCTCTGGACTGTATATGACCATTGAGTAGTTAGTAGTTAAATACTAATTGAATGATCTATATTCATATTTATTGCTTCTTCTATTACACGTATTTGTTTACACACTTAAATATTTTCTGGGTCAAGTGCGAGGCTTGGGGCTCCCTCAAAACCGGTTTAATCCCCAAGAGCGTTTGCATTTACCGTTCCACGGAGGTTAAAACAGTCTTGATCATGTGTATGCGTTTGTTATGTACGTGTGTTTTTTGTTTTGTGTCAAACATTTGGCAATAAGTTCCTTGCCATAAATGAATGGCCGCAATGTAAAAGAGTGGTTTCCTCTTCTGCTGGTGAACCTGAAGTTTCACTTTATGTGTATTTGTATTTTATTTCATGGGTGTTTTTTATAAATGAATATTTATGACTTACAATACTTGTCGCTGAGGTTGATAAAAAGGTATATACCAAGTTGCATAAAAACTAGTTACTACATTCCATCAGTGGTTGTCAGACGCAAAGGCTGGTGCATGCACTGTACACGCGTCTACTTTTATAATACGGCCACCTCGTCTTATTTAATCCTGAAACCAAGTGGGTCCGTTTCATGTTGAAGCTTGAAATGCTAGATTTGGTGGCGGTATACACTTTTTAAATGATTGCATTATATACATTTTGTTTTTTTTATCAAGCATGTGGTTATATTGTTCAGTTTTATCTAGACCAATTTCGACAAACATTCCCATGTACATACGGTCTGTCGCCTGTAAGACCCATATCGCTCAGTCAAAGTTCGCAATAAGAGTTCAAATGATAACTGGAGATGACATTAACAGTTGATGTTTAACTGCGGTTATAAGTGATCTTTTACACTTGTATGTATATTAATAGGTTCAGGTATATTTAGTACAGTTTACATTATTGTAGATTTTGCATTGTATGAACGGATGAAAATGGTCGTAAAACTTTGGTTGGAAGAATCTAGCCAAAATCATTTTGTACGAAGATTAGATTTTCAAAAACGTTGGTTGCATATAAATCTGAATAGAAATATTAAATAAGTTCATTTGCATTGTCAGTTTTTACCATCTGCGCGTGTATTAAAAGGATATAAAAGGATATATTTCTCATAATAATATGCAAATATTATTATAACAACGCTGCAAATGTAATTAAAGTGTATAAACAAGCTGCAATCTTGTCCTCGAAATGTAATCCTCATGTGAATTACTCACATTTATATCCATATCGGTCTACATATGTTTAAAAACATAAAATGGTCAGTATATATATATATATATATATATATATATATATATATATATATATATATATATATATATATATATATATATATATATATATATATATATATATATATATTTATGGTAGAATATGGTACAAATACATAAAACATACACGTAATAACGGTTGACATGTATTGTAATTATGTAAGCAAAAATGAGATGTTAAATACAATACCATAATTATTGTTTACTTACATTCTGTATATTTGAAGCTTTTTCTCTTCAGAATTACACATGTCCCTCTGAAGAATTGTCTTATAATGTCGTTAAATACTTGTTCGTTTTCACACCATCAAAACACGTGTTTTTCATTAAAGTAACGTTGGTTAAAGAGCCTTTTGGTTTACCGATGATTGTTTCAGAAAACGGATATAAATACGTCAAAATGCACGTCCAGGGAAAGGACTTCAGTAACTGCACAAGCCAGTACATAGAAGACCTCAGAAATCGCCTTTCCCGAGTACTATTTGTGCCTACCCAGTATGTTATAATTGCTGGGATTGAGCCCTCATCAAGTTTGCTGATTACATTCATGGTTCCGGCTAAGTACGTTGAGCTCATGGAAAGACGGTTATTCGGCGGGGATACCTACCCGGAATTACACGTTCTGGGCATAGATATTATTTTAATTGGGGAGAATGCCTTCAATTTGACTGGTTTGTAATGTTTTTATGTTTTGTTTTAAATGCAAGCAATGATTTATATCGCTTAAATCGATACTTATTTTTAGTCTAAAATATAAATGAAGAACCAGGTTTTGTCCCATGCATGCTTAATCTATTGATATCGCGCTCTTATAGGTTGTTTATTTTCAAGGGACTACACGGGTCATACATTTGAAAAGACCCACATGGAGGGAGCAATTCATTTACAAAATTTAATCATGACATAAACAGTTTATTTATTCATATAATTAACACATTAACTTATTATATGCATACGTGTATAAAACAATAATGTGCATCATATAACATGATTCAGAGTGTATTTATACTAACCTACCGTATTAACATTATATATTTGCACAATCAAGATACGAAGTGCATACTAGGAAACACTATTACGGGAAAGCAAAACCAATAATTCCTTTAAGCATCACAACATGCAGAGTAATGGCAATGAGCAATTAAATCCGACGCTCTTCAAATCTAAAGGCGTAAATAAGGCGCCGTGAGAGATTGCAAGATTAGTTCCCGGAGCGTTTCAATTTATTCAACATCGAATACTGCGACTTTACCTGCTTTGTTTTGTATTTATCATATCCCTACGGTTTCCATTATGTTTAAACATATAGTAGCAGCATACGTGCAAATATTGAACAGTAAATACAATCTGTTTAAGTGCATGTTAGTTTATTAGCTCGACTATTATATATGCAATATATATAGTGGAGCTATCCTACTCACCCCGGCGTCGGCGTGAGCGTGAGCGTGCAAATGTTAAATATTTCGTACCACCCAAAATATTTCCTATGTCCCTTGACATATTGCTTTCATATTTTGCAGACTTCTTTACCAACATGACCCCAACCAATAAACAAGAGCAGCATTTTGTAAAAATTATGGCCCTTTTTTCACTTAGAATATGCATATTATTGATAAATCTATGTTAAAGTTTGCGTACCACCTCAAATATTTTCAATGTCTCTTGACATATTGCTTTCATATTTTGCAAACTTCTTTACCAACATGACCCCAATCTATAAACAAGAGCAGACAACTGTTTCAAGCATTTTGGAAGAATTATGGACCTTTTTCCATTTACAATATGCATATTGCTTTAGTTACATTACCATAACTTCTTTATTTATAATCAGATTGTATTGATACTTTGACAAAACAACACTTACCTGAATACCACAATGGATTCCATCCAAACAATACCGCACGCCCCAACTCAGAATCCCTCGACCCCCCCCCCTCCCCCCCAAACAAAAAATATTTCCTTTTTTTATTTTTGAAAGATCATCTAATAAATGACCACATCCCACATTATACCCCCCTCTCAACCCCCTACCCCCCCCCAAAAAAAAAATATAATATTTTTGTTTCCTTTTTTTTATTTTTGAAAGATCGTCTAATAAATTATTGAATATGAACAATTTCCTCATGATGGCTTACGTTAAACTGTCAAGCACTCGAATAGTCGAGCGCGCTGTCCTCTGACAGCTCTTGTTTAATATTGGGGCAGACATCATATTTAAGAAAAATATTTCTAGTTTTTCAAAGTCATACACACCATCCTAGAGACCTAAATACCCCGATATTGACCAAAACACAGCAACACATGCTTTCAAAAAAAAAATTGTGAACAGTTTCCGCAAGTCTTATCCTGTTTTACTTTCGAGTTATTTTTTTCCGGAATATCGGCCAATCATTTGTATTGATCGTTCCAAGTGGGATAGGAACCCAACTTTATTCAGTTTAATGTTGAATATTATGTTGCATATTTTGTATTGTGCTGTTTATGCCATAGATCACATTCGTAAAAAATTACTTGCGGTTTTCGCGAACAATTTTGCTCTTGATAATGGTTCTGGTGCTTCAATAATCCGTTTTTACTGGAAAACAATTTTATTTTTAGGACTAACTGACACAACGTTGGTTGCTACAGAACAACAAGAAAAGTTATCCAGTGTATACAAACAACTGCAAACCGCACTTGAAAACCTTGAACGGTCTGATCTAGAAATTGTCAGAATGTCAAACGATATAAATCGTATCCGAAATGAGCATACCAAAATATGCTCGCAGCCAAAGCTATTGTAAGGACATTTGAAGACATGTTAAAGAAGCAAGAAAAAGAATATTCACGACAAATTGATATGCAAGAATTGCACAATCGAGTGCAGGAATTTGAGGAGTCGCTGAAAACAGTAACTGAAGTAAATAACAACAAGCAATTGGTTGAAAACATTGTTAATCAGCATTCAGAACTGGTCACATCGTGGATGAGCGTATGGTTCACTGAAAGAGAACAAAGTATGCAATCCAAACTTCGAAGTCAGGCATTAGAAATGATTGCGATGGATGTGCAGCTAACAAAATACAAGTATCTTGCCTCCATAGAATTGGAACAGCTAGAAAAAGACCTACTCGAAATGATTCAATCACTTGTCGCAAAATTAAAGGAAGGAGGTATTTGTTATATGCAAAATACATTTTTTTAATATGAAAAACAATTGTATGATGAAAATATAACAGACGTAATTTATCTTGTTTAATTAGAATATTTACAGTCTAACAAAATTTCCAACACACCTTGTGTAATGCCAGTTTATGTCTGTGTTTTACTACGTTTCAACCATAGTTGTAAAATTATAAAATGTGTTTGTAAAATGATATTTACTTTATTGACTTATTGCTATCGGAATATGTATGTTTAGTTGTTGTAGAACAATTTGTTGAAATAAACGAGACGGTACTTGCCATTCTTCGAAAGATCAGCAGAGGACTACGGCACAAGGAAAAACTAAAGCTTATTAAAAAGTATGTCTGGACAGATGATGACCCAATTAAAGCAGACATGGATCGTGATCAGTCGTACTTTTTGGCGGGTATAATATACAAGGAGATACAAACCAACCACAAACTTATCCCAGTTGGTACGTATTCAACTAAAATTGTCATAGTTTAACCAATATTAATTAATAAATAAAATTTTAAGTATTTACATAATGTGTGGGTAGCCGCTTAAAAAGCGTAATGCTTTATTTGCAATTACAATATATTCTGAATGGCAGACTTGTCATTAACTGTTTAATATTATTTAAAACCTATGTACGAATGTATGAATGCATCTTTGTCAAACAGATGTTACGTACAATCAAAGTGCGATCTTTTATTAAATAAAACTGTATTGTCGATTTAGCAAGGTCAAACATGGAAAATCGTGACTTGATCAGTAGCAGTTGAATATTTTTCAGATCAATTTATATCTGAACTTCTCCTCGATGTCGGCAGAGACGATTTGAGGAAGACTTACAGCAGGTTGATGAAAACGAGCTTCCCCGTTCGTTCGCCAACACCGACGAACTCACCGCCCGTGACGAGCACTGACAATCCGCAAATGTGGGCCGTTGTTACTAAAATGGCCGGCGAAGTGAGCGAAATTCATCAGCGTATGGCGTCTATTGTTGGCAACTTCAATACCGGGGAAGATACACCGCTGTTTGGTTCAAAATATTTCCAGACAAGGGAGTCTTCTTCGGATCGCTCGCCGTTTGGTTCGAAATACTTCCAGACAAGAGATCCTTCTACAGATCGCGGGCGGACCCAGAGGCAACCAAAGTCTTTTGAGACGGATTCGAAGTAAGTATAAAATACATAAATAGTGAACATCCAGGAAGTTTTACAAATCAACTGACTATAAGTGTTATTCACAGCTTCAATGTGATATGTTTTCGTGAAATCAAAAATAATTGTAAATACTGATCTTCTGTAAAGGTTTGTAGCTTTTGCAGCTACGAGTCCTATTTTTACACTGCATATATTGCATTAATTGCAAAAGAATAAAAATACTTGATATAAGTTTATGTAATAATATATACCATTTTCACAGTGTTAACATTCAATCGAGAATAACAAAAACGCATACTTAGTTGAATAATACGTACATACCGTGTAAATTTAGAAGTATAACAAAACGTGTTAATTATATAATCACTTATACCTATTGCTTAATCGTTTTCTTTACTTATTGCAAATCACTTGTTTCAAATAACTTGAAAGGTTTATTGAGTATAGAAAACCTCACTGATGCAAGTAACGCACGATTGTTCAGTGGTAAAAATACTGATTATTGATTAAAGTTACGCTTTCTTGGGTTATGAAGTTGTAAATTGTTGGGTAGGATAACCTTTCTAAAAAGGATTTTGAACAATTATGGTGCACATTTATGCTCGTTTACAAAAGAGACCTACATTGAATGAATTATTGTCAACTCTTCGTGAAACTTGGTCAGAAATGTGGCCCTATGATATCTTAGCCTAGACAGTAACTGGGTTACGTTATGTCAAAAATTAGTTTAAACCTATTAAGTATAGCTGATTGCATTTCAAGTACTTACTACTTATTTGAAACGCTTTCGAGTCTCTTGCCGGTGGGGAAGATCTTAAGAACGCTCACACAAAGGTGATTTACCTCCGGGTCGCTAGGCGGACACAATTTCCATTGCATCCCAGCGACCTATACAAATTAGTCTACCAGGTAAACTTAAAAAAAACTTGTTCTCATTATAGAAGTTTTTTTTTTCAATTCATCATAAATTCAATCGAGTTAAAAACTGGCTCGAAACAGTTGTTAATCATGGCCGCAAAAACGGTTAGGGTTGCGGAGCAGTTTTTCTTATATATGTGTGTTGCATTGGCATATCAGAAGAGATTTAAAATGATTCTTGGTAAACAGTTAGGTCATGAGCCTTTTTATTTACATAAACACCTGACCAATACCGTGCAGCAAGCTCGTTTATTGTTTGCTACATATTGTGATTGTTTAATTTATCGTAAGATTATACAGTTGTTTTTTAAAACGTATTTTACGTCAATTTCCTAACACTTAACGTTGTTTATTTGATTTCATAGTTTGTAAAAAGTGACAATCATGACCATTGTCCGTTTTTTTTTAAACAATGTGCCTTTTATTAATTTGTTTTAACTGAAAACGTTTTTGATTCTGCATTACTATCGTATGTATATTGCATTTTCATTTAACTTGGAATACCCATATCAAATATTTATGATGGTTTTAGACCCTTTGATAATTTTGTAATTTCAGTACAATCGTTACATGTGTAATGTAAAACAATGTTTATCATCAACCACTTAGTCAAAATTATACAAGTTGGTCAACTTTGGTCAACTTTGTTTCTTCACCTCCAAGTAGATTGCTATTATTGCCTAACGTTTTAGAGCTAGTAATCACTCTTTTCTTACTTTCTAAACCAAGGAGTATAAAATGATTTCGTGTTCGAAAATTTACCCTGGTTACCATAATATGCGATTAAACTTTAGTAGTATATTATTTTTTTCCTGAATAATGGGGAAACTAAACATTTTCGAATACCCCTTTTTCGAATATGAGTCGCGTTCTGAGAAAACGGGGCTTAACGACACTTTACGCACAAGCATTATGCCCAGTTTTCTCAGAACGCGACTCATATTTGTTTTAAATGTTAAAGTTGATCATGTGTTACAAATGGTTGTTTTATTAAGTAGAGAGATAGTTCATTTAAATAAGGACAATCGTGTCTTGTTCTGAGAAAATTGGGTTTAATGCATGTGCGTAAAGTGTCGTCCCAGATAAGCCTGTGCAGTCCGCACAGGCTAATCAGGGACGACACTTACCGCTTTTATGGTATTTTTAGTTTCAAGGAAGTCCCTCTTTACCGAAAATCAAGTTTAGGCGTAAAGTGTCGTCCCTGATTAGCCTGTGCGGACTGCACGGGCTAATCTGGGACGACACTTTACGCACATGCATTATGCCCAGTTTTTTTTAGAACGCGACTCAATTGATAATTATGATGATTTGTATGTGTTCTGGTTGCTGCGCCTGCATGATTCATGTATCTGATTTATGGCTTGTCGTAAGTGTAATGCCCATGTATGAAATCTATCAACTAGCAATACAATCATTTTCTGTATGTATGTAGCTGCATATAACTGTATTTGATATGGCTGGTATTGAACCGTTTCCAACACGTGTTTACTCTCGTCCAATAAGAATTTCTTAATAGCTCACCAGAGACAACGTGCTCATGGTGGGATTTTGTGATCTCTTTTGTCCGTCGGGCGGCGGTTTCCGTCAAAATATATATTATGAACACTAAAGAGGCTTCATTTATTTTCAAATCGACTTGACACTTGGTCAGACCAGTTTTCCCAGTTATATCTTGACTTAATTTGAAACGGTGTAGCGTGGGTCAACGGCTAGGACACAATGTAAGACAACGCTGGTAAATACTATATAAGTCACATTGTTTCGCCCTATCATCATCAAATTCGCTCAGCACATACTAAGTTTTATCCTATTACCAGATGAAAATCGATAGTATAACAACGATCGTATAAACATGAGCTTTATACTATCACTATTTTTAGATCAGATTTGGCTTTTTCCAAAAATTGGAGAATCTGTTTTTGTCAACTACGGAAAAACTAAATCGTCAAAAAAAGCCATATTTGAGAGTTATTAATGGAAAATTGTGAGGAAATAATAGGATAAATAGAATATTATGTGAGTTTTGGATAAAGATCAAGTTTATCATGCTCGGCACGAACCATGTTAGCGCTCGGCAAGCCTCGCGCTACATCGGTTCTAAGCCTCGCATGATAAACTTGATCTTTATCCAAAACTCAAATACTATTCTCTATATAGCGAAACTGTTTAACACTCTAAAAAAGTTCGTTTAGTCTAATCTTCATGAAGCTTGTGCAATACATTTGTTCTAATTATATCTGAGCCGATTTCGAAAATGGATCTGATCCGTTAAATACATGCCCTATATGGGCTCGGGAAGGTTTTTCTTATATGTCTTTACTTAAACCTTGTAAACACTCTAGAATTCACATTGTTTTCCCAATAATCATATTTCGCGCGCAAAAAAATTAAAACAATCACACGAGTTACAAATTGTTTAGGCCCATTGAAAGTTGAAGAACGTGGTCATTATCTCGGAGAGTGGCAGATAATATGGCCTTAGTGAAACTTTGAGAACTTACTATAAGTCACTATTTTTTTCTTAAATGTTTGAACCGTCAATTGCACAACATGGTTTCAAGCCAGGTGGGTCAGGGTAACCTGTCTTGTACGTCGCTAGAAAAGCTTTGTGAACTCTACAGAAGTTATAGAGTTGGCCCAATCATCATGTAACTAACTCAGCAGGTTTATTGTAATGATATCTTTGCCTGCCTTCAAATTGTTCCGGTCAATTGAAGAAACATATGTGCGAGGTGGGGACTGTTTTTTATATGTTTATAAGTAAACCTGGTGAACATAAATAAGTTCAAATTTTTTTACACAATCGCAAAGGAACGTGTTAATAACATTTGCGCCTATGATATTTCTACCGGGTTAGAAAATCGGACTAGTCCATCGAAAAATATGGGAGCGGAACGTATTTTTCTTATATGTCTTATATGTCTTGAATTGAACTACCTGTTTATCTCAATTGATTTCCTTGATGCCCCAAGTGAGCGCCTATTGTCCTCTGTAAATGTTATCGTCTTTATGCTTAATGCTCATGTTTACATTTTATATCTATTGATTGGATATTCACAACTGTATTCGATGGTTTTTGTACCAGTATAAACCTGTTGTTTTTCGGCGTAAGCTGTTTTAAGCCAGCTTTTCACCTTAGCCTGACCTTTGTGAGCGTCCAATAGAATTCAAATAAAACTTCCCGCGGCCAAGTACAGATGAATACACTTCATTGACTGCATTGGCTGATTTGAGAATACGACCAGCACATTGGAAACATGTCCGCGTCTTTGTAACACTGTTTTACTGCGTGTTAAGCATGAAACAATTTTATATCTAATGAAAAGGCTTAATAGATAGAACAGTTATACACTCAATCTCGACATCAATACAGTTTGTGCGTCCACCTTTTATTTTCAGAAGATTGTCAGCGCGAGAACGTTTGCACTTAAAGGCTATTTTCTCATATTTAGTACTAACTTCCATATTCCTGTCAACATGTTAACATGTTAAAGTATAGAGAGCAGTGGAAGCGAAGACTCACTTTAATGTATTGCATTTCAACTCGCGAGGTATATCGGGTCAAATTGCGGCCACTGTTTGTGAATGTCAGAGTTTACATACAGGTCATCGCTGCGTCTCAACCCTATGTGCTGATCGGAGTTCGCGGCCAGGAAAATAATCATAACATAATAAAGACGCTATAGCGTGAACTAGGTGAACTGGAATTTTCTTTAGACCAGACAGATGTTAAATGAATAATAATAGATTCTTAATGTGTTTTACAACAATACCATGATAAATATTGTTTTTAATTAATTTAACAAGAATTATGCCATCATATTGACTAATGAATTAAGCATGAGCGCAATGATTCTCGATACTGTTAATAATCGAATCAAATAGCAATGCCAGACAAACCACTAAAACAGGTTTGTTCGAAGAACGCGCGTATAAATATTTAAAATATATACGGATACTTCGCGTGTGGCCGGTTGACTCATATGTATTAATTTCACTTCCATTCTTCTTTTGGTTTTCTGTTTTGTAATCTATATGTTTATGACCAGCAATATGTAATAATGTAAAATAAGCCGCGAAACCTCCGCGTATCATCCCGTACTGCGTTTGCAGCAGCTAAGAACTGCACAGAAAAAGACATTCGCTATCTTTGATCTCATTCATTGAAGTCTTTACCTTTCATTAACTGCAACCACAATCAACGCCGTATATCTTTTTTTAAAGATATTTCTTGTTTCTTTTGCCCTTATATTGACAATTTATTCCTATATTTGTAAAAACATGTGTGTTCAAGCGTACCATGTATATAAAGTCTCTTATAATTGTTTAAGTAAGCCTATGTTAAACTATGTTAACTTTGATGTACATGTACATTAAACTGTGCGTGTAGACGATCCTTTATGATATATGATGTATGTATGCTTGCATAAAATGCAGAGTGGAATGATGAAGTTCTTTTTTATGAAATTCAATATCCTGCATACTTGCAAATGTATATTTTTAAACTTCACATACGTATTTGCTTGTTACGAAAGCAAGCAAAACATCTTTATTCTCAATTGAGAAATCGATGCCTTTTAAAGTCGATTTTCAGCAAAGTTGAAAATAATCTCTGTTAGAAATAGGTTTTGCGGGCGGGCGTTTTACTTCAAACAAACTTGGGTTCCGCTCAATAACTTTAATAAGAATCAATTAATCTTGATTACAATTTTAATAAAGCAATCTTGCATAGAGACTTAGCATGGAATCGTATGTGTGGCAAGTCGGGTCAAGCTCATCGTCACTATTGCTAAAAATATAAAAACGTCTACTAAACAACTTGAGTAAGAATGTGATATTGTGTGTGTTATAAATGTAGCTTATATGCATACCATTCTTTGGATTGCTTTATTATTTACGCTGAACACCTGGTTACCCTGTTTCTTGTATCAAGCAGAATAATGTTTAAGTTCAAATACATCTTATTGATTGAATACGATAATAGCATTAACTGAAACATAATTACCAACGTATCAATAAAACGTCTTTGTCTGTCATATATATAGATTATGTTTTTTTCTCGCCAGATTGGGAAAATTGTTTAAGGTACGCAGTTGCACTGAGCAGAATTTTCGACTAAATATTGGAATTTATATTTGTTATTAATTTTTGTCAAAAATGATAAGTAGTGTGGCGGCATAAGTCGCCCTTACAGAAAGATTATGTAGAAATAGCTTAAATATTGTAGTTTTTATTTAATATTTAATGTATTTAGTTTGTATCAATATGTCCATCACATTATGTATGTCGTATCCATATGTAATGCTATTTTTAAATTCTAATCACTCTCCTTAATTCTGAAATTGAAAAACAGCAATTTTATCTTACAGTGTATAGCCGAAAAGGCGACCATTTAGCCCGATTGACATGTTTACAGTTTTTGTCAAATGTGTTGTCTTGTATGTAATATAGTTATTGTAAAATGCAAATAATTTATTTTATCCCATTTTCACCGCGACATTGACGGTATAACACGTTGTGGAATATACTTGCTTGTATTCAACACTGTGGAATATACCTATCGCGTGCACGGACTACTTTTTAAATGACGTCATGCGATATGCGCTAAAATTAGGTCGATATTGTTTGGTTCATTTATCGAATTTTAAAGCGGGTATATACGATTTTTATATGTGCTGAATTTTAAAATATTGATACAAATATGTTATGATAACACACAATATGCAAAAAAAATGATACATTTAAGAAGAATTTCATAAAATACAGCAAATACAAATTAGCGCCCCTAGCCGATTGTGACGAAGATAATTCGTAATTATTTTCCTACAATAACCGATGCATTCGTCTTATTAGTAAGTGTTCGTGTGTCGTATGAATCGATATCGCTGCAGGAATTTCAAATGAACCGTTAAACTAAATTTAGATTCACATCGTACATGCATGATATACATGCTGGCGAATTCGGCTGTACAGCCTTTTTCGATTTCAGAATTAAATATCTGGCTTATTTAGCATTTTTCGACACATGTTCTTCTTAACTTTTATTTTAGTTTATATTGAAATATATGTTTAATAAGTTTTTACACATTTTATATTAATTAATAAATAGTTGACAAGATCGTATATACCCGCTTTAAGGTCACCCATTAGAAGAAAATGTGCATATTTTGCAGAAATATATATTTATGACATATTCACCAAAAGAAATGCTGAAATAATATATAAAATTACACGATTTTTGTTTTGTTGTTTTTTTTATTTATATTTACTTTAGTCTTTACCACTGAATGATTTTCCATAAGAAACAAAGTCGACAAAACTTAAGCTTCAAAATTATACGACCTTCAACCTTGAAATATAGTCATATGACATAATTTTTCGCCATCCGTAAAATGATTCAGCTGATTGATGGCGTTATAAAATGACATACTTATTGCGTCATTTTCCCCATTGTTTTGACGATTTATTATAAACGCGACTTATTTCACATGTTTTCTACATGTACTGTATGTCGAACTTTCTGAATTGTCAATTGATCACATTTTCCTTATTTCGTGTAATGTGCATTGTTTATATCAAAGCATATACTTTTGACATTCAACTTAAATATTAAGAATGTACAACAAGCCATACACATATCGCACAGTTCATGAATAATCTGCTATGTTTGCGTTCCTATTTAAATAGGCATAGAGCTGTGTAAAGTATAAGATAGTAAAAATAGCACCACACTGGAATTGGGAACGTCCCATTTTATACACGGGTATTTTGTACTCATTTATCTGTTGTGTACTGGAATGTTTTCCATTCTTTGTGTATTTATATATTAGATTATTTTCTCGTACATTAAGGGCATTTACCATAGATAAATAAAACATTGTGCAAGTTTAAACATAATTATGTTTGTATGCAGAAATCTGCAAATGCAACCGAGTTTACCAACGGCTATTATTAGATAAACTGCTCCGGTTCATTTGAACAGCAGTAATGTAGAGTACATGACGTAGCGTGTGACGAAGAAGAAAGTTTATCGCGTTCATAAACTCATTTGAATAAAGTGATAGAATGGCATAAGGGTCCTTATTTTTATGCTAAAATAATTATTAAAGACCCTAGATGCAAAATCGTCAATTATTGAGTTAAATGGATTATAAGATGGATTTTAAAGGATAATTAAAGGTAAGATACTAGTTCTTAAATGTTTTGATTTTTGTTTGTACTTTTGTCGTTCCCTGTTCTCGGGGAAATGATTTTAACATGGGCGCCATTGATGCATCGGATCACACACGGCATTCCCATAACATTATATAAAAAACACGTTCTGCTCGTCCTTAAATTCGTCGTCCGAAGTCGGAAAACGTATTGCCCTGTATATTTTGTCAAATAAAGTGTCAGTCGCTGCAATTGTCTGTCAAAATTGTCAAGGTTTTCGATAGCTAAAGAAACTTCAGCGTACAGTTTATTTAGTATTGACAGACCTGTACAAAGTCGCACCAGTCAAAAATCATAAAAAGCGACATTTAAAGTTATGGTAGCCAGAACTAGGTCGTCGATGGTGTAGTCCTACATGTATGTTGACATCGACAGCATTTTGTCAGGAGTAATGGCCGCCATATTGGATTTTGATAATTTTCTTTCGTAAATAAAATAAATTATAGTAAAGTAAAATCTTCTTTTCGCGGTCGTACTGTGTTAAAATTCGCATACTGCGTAAAATAGAATGTAGGCATATGGTGATATTTTTACTTGTTTTACAGTTTGTGTGTGAATTTTTTAAAGACTATTTTGCGTACCAGAACAAATACATGTATATCACTACGCATGGTTACATTTGTTAGATTTTAAGCGCTTTTATGACTGAATTAAAATTATTGTTAAGGTTATTAGATCTATTTATGTTAAATGTCACGTTGAAAAAATCAAATGGGATAAATAGAATACTAGGATTAGCGTTGAATACAGAGAAGTTTATGTTGCTCGGCTCGAACACCGAAAGCGCTCGCCAAGGCTCGCGCTTCCGGCGTTCTAAGCCTCGCAACATAAACTTCTCTGTATTTAACGCTAACCTAGTATTCTCTATGAAGACACATCAACGGATTAATTGTTACGTTCCGAATGGCTTATTAGTTAACGTAGCAAATTAATATTCTAGATTATCACTAATGGCTATGATTTTGGCACACCAGATACAATACCTGTACTTACATTTGCTACAATTAAGATATATTTGATGTTTTATTGCAATTTAAGAATTTTAAACGCCCATTTGTTTTAATTGTAATTGTTGTATTTATAACCATGACAATCTTTGTGGAAACGGTATGTATTCGGATTGTTAATCGGTTAACATTACTAAAAGTGTTTTCAGTTGAGGCAATGAAGTCTAGGTATAGTTAGTTTTTGCTTCCTTGTACACGTTTTCCAAAATAAATATGCAACAGAAAATCCATTTCAAATATTAGATACAATATTTTTTACGAAAGGGCTCATGTTTATAAAACCCATTTTGCTTTTATAAAATAGTGTATGCTATTTGGTCTTTGTGAAAGTGGATTTTTTTATCTTTACTAAAATCGTAATTTTAAAATGTTCTAATGATAGCATGAATATCTTTTGGTTTGAAAAAAAACAAACATCATCGGGTGCATGGCGCGTTAATAAGATTTCTTCAGAATCTAATAGAAATTACTGTGTCTCTGCCGATGCTTTACGAGTACACATGCTCTTATTTACAATCACGTTAATTAAAGTTTTTCTATATTTATTTCTTAAACATAATAAGCAAACAATTTGTTGTTTAGTTTTACAGAAGCATATGTAACAAAGTTATGTCACTTTACAATTTACATACACAATAACGACAAATCTCTGGTAATGCATGGCGATGATCTGAAAATCAAACACTATGCTATATTTCAAAAGTTTGTTTGTTAAAAGCGAGATGTAGTTGATATGTGTGTTTTGTTTTTCATTTCATCGTGCGTCGGAAAGTTGCAGTTTTGACGCTCTGGTAAAAAACAGCCATTTAAGGAATGGAATGAAATTTTCTGTATTATTCTCGTTTATTGGAGTTTGATTTGAATTGTGATTATACGAGAATGAATTTTATTTACATTTGAATGTTTTAGGGAATAAATCTGGACCAAGCTTTATATACCCAATGCTATACTTTGAATTTACCGTTCCAAAGCGATGAACCCAGTTGTATGTGTTGGTGTTTGTTTTTGCCCTGTGTTTTGTCCTGTGTCTCAATGTATGGCAATTGGTCACTTGCCTCAAATACAGGACCTTACAATGATGAACAGGAAGATCTCATGCTGATGTAACTAGAGTTGCACTTGGTTTATATCATGATAGACAAGCATGTATAACAGCTACGTTTAATGTCCTAAATGTGATATTCTTTTCAAATAAAATGTTTTTTTGCAAAACTTTATGTGTTTTGTTGACAATCAATACAATCTGATTTAAAATGCATATGTTTGCATACAAGTTAATTTGATACAGATAACCCATTGGAAAGGTTGTCAGTAATACCGAATTCGATGTCATAACGCGTTTTCCAAGTATGAAACGTCTCACGAAGTTTGCAAGATGAAATTAAAGTTTTACGAAATGTAAAACTTATTCATAATAAATTGCCTCTGAAGCAAAGATTATCATATAATTATCCTCTACTGTAACAATAAAAAATATATGTTTTATGATGTACGATGGATTCTGATTGGGTAATCTGCTCTTGTGATCTGATTCATATCACGATGAAACTACGTAAGAAATTTAGGTCATTGAAATTCTTTTACGAACAATTTGCATGTGCTAGCAGAGAAATGACTTAAATGACGTTAACACCAATACAATGAAGTAAGACATGGTATAATTAACAAGAGAAAGTGATCAATATAGTAGATCCCCATGTAAGAAGCATACACCAATCTGAACTTTCAAAGCAAATTAAAACATGTATGAACATTATAAAATACATGTACAAATGAATGTTCAAACAACGTTGAAATTATTACACTGAAGACTTCATTAGTTCTGTTTAACCGTATTAAAATATTTAGGAAGTAAATAAATGAAACTATGCACTACAAACCGAGGACGTTTTTTTTTCAGGCACAACAATAGGCACTGTTACAATTATACTGAACAATAGCTCTTACCTTTTTAACATATATGAGCTGACACATAATAAGTAGCCTGCTCATAATAAATAAACATAAATTATCAAAGAAACACACTTGAGTGTATTAAGTACGGCATGCATTAAGTTTAATACAGGCAGTTGCTACAAAATCGGAAGTGTCTGACTTTAAAGGCAGTTGCTACAAAAAAGGAAATGTCTGCGTTATCCAGTTGACATGTGTATCCTACTTAAGCACGAGCTTTGCATTTAGTACGGTTTTTACGTTCCGTCTGAGATGACTAAGCTAGTGTGACGTCATATCCTTATTAAGCGAATGGCAACATTTTTTTGATCGACTAGTTTGCAGCCAAAATATAAAGCACTTACCGCGTGTCAATGTTAAACTTTAAACAGGTCGTCACATAAACTTGCAGAAGATGTGAAAAAGGCACCTTCATGGCGGCTGCCATTTTTTCCAAACAAACCAGTTTCTCACCAAATGGCAAATATAACAAGAGTTCTGATTGGCTAATGCCATAATCTAAAAATAAATGCTGGTCGAGCAGGATTTTTCTGCTCGAGCAGAAAAAAATGCTGGTCGAGCAGTAAATTTGCTGGTCGAGCAGCATTTTGCTGGTCGAGCAGCATTTAAATGCTGCTCGAGCAGCATTTTTTTCTGCTCGAGCAGAAGTTAAAGTTTCGACCCCTTTGGTATCCCATAATCGCTCGTCTTGATAAGTCGTAGGGAAGAGTTGAAGACGCTTTGAGAAGTGAGGTTCTTCGTACCATCATCGTTAATTATGATTACCACGCAGCAGGCTGAAATTTGGACAACAGTTATTTATGTCAGTAATAAAATAACTTCTACGTGTGAATATGCCTATATCTTATAAATGCAACCAACAACAATAATCCAAAGCTTACTGTGAAGCAAATAAACAAAAAACAGTTGTTAATCGGTGCTCAATACAAATCTGAGATTTCGCTTATGATTGAGTACACATTAAAATTACCCAAACTCATACGGTAATGTACTGTCAGTCAAACAAAAGTGACAATTAAAAAACGTGACTTCAAATTTGTTGTCAATATGCCCATATTATAGTTCGGTACATTTAATTGTTGTTTGTACCTAATCGGTAGTTTAATCAAGTTATTTCATTCGGGCAAATTGTATTATTGGTTATTATAGTTGAACCAGTCGAATAACATGGTTTTCGTGTTCTCGGCAGTTTGCAACCCGGTGCAAATACAATCATAGCGCTGAAGGCACTGAAGATGTTCGCTATTGCATAATTTAACACGCAATTCATTTTTGAAAATCAATCGCAAGTTTGAAATGAACACACGCCATTCAACTTTATAAAGTGTGTGTCATAGCGCACGGGTCGAGTTTTGTGTGCACTTTTTATCATCCTTATTATCCCATAGAAATAACTAAGACAAAATAAAAACAACATGCTTTTTGGAAGTTCTGAAAGCATAGAAAGTATGATGAAAATGGTAATGAGAACTTAATATAAAGAAAATTTGCAGTCACCATCATATTGAAGGAATATTTTTTCTAATATCAAATGACTATCTCACCAAGAATATAAATTCATAATGAAAGTTCCGTGTACAAAACTTTTGATTTTCGACACCATATACAAATTCAAAATATACAATAATCTTCGTATATGGAGGAAAAAAAGTATATAGCATTGCTGTTTATGCTTTACTTGTTACCCGAGCAGTTCACACGGTGTCAACAACGCTAACATAAACATAGGTATAGAGCACTAATGCGCTTTTAGGCGTAGCTGTTTCAGTTTTCATCTTAGTGACTTTTACATAACGCCAACAGACACGCATGAATATTTTCGAATATTTAATAAGCTGATTCGAGATACAACCTCTGAATGTTTGCTACATCACTGCGTATGTGCTCAATTCAAAGGATGTAGCACTGTTCAGTGTAAGGAATTCCGGACTACTCTCTGTATGCTCAAACGACACAAATTGTGGCCCTGTTACAATTACGCGTTACAATCCATCTCGCAGAATTTCGCTTTCGCCTCCAAGATGAGAAAACAATCATTAGCGAAATAGTATAGTGTCACGATAAGAGAAAATCGTTTAATTATCATACCATAATGTTTGCCGTACTTGGTCAGCACGTCTGGAAATCATTCCTTAATGTGTGGATAGGCTGCCATTATTAACAAGTTTGCTATTTTGAATTCAATTTTGTATCAAAAAGCATTGTTCTTAAATGTGGCATTTTCAATTCGCAATGAGATTTGTAATGACCCTCTTCATTCGAAAATGGGTCTTATTCCATATGCGCCCATCATGTAAATAGCCCACTCAGCTATCCATCCCTCTGGTAAGGAGAAACATAACATATTGAGTGATTTTAAAGCGAACAGCATCGCCTATGGCCTGACTGCGCAAAAGCACATGTTGGGTTTAACAAACGCTTGCCGAAACGCATAAGATCCATTTTTGCATGACGGCGCTATTGACGTGTGATTTAAATGTGTCGAAAGAAAACTGCGTTTAAATCAAATATAAACATACGATATATTTCGATAGTGAAGAAAGATACTCATAACAAGGCATATGAGGACACATATGAAGTGCTCTCCCGTGGTATATTTTTTATTTACTCACACTAATGTGTGGTTTGACAATGCTAACACACATTTCATGCGGTGAATATGCAGCTTACAAGTGAAAAACACAACACAATAGTTTAACTTTTGTTTAATTGTATTTAATTATTTAGAAAAGTAAATTGCTAACTTTATTTCAAAGTCAGCGTATACGCCGACTACATTTTTAAAAGACATTTAATGTTATAAATATATTTAAAATTTTAATATAATATATTTAGTTGTTTTCGGTTTTAGCGATAATAAAGCATTTTCGAGGTTGCCTATAGTATGCCTGTAGTAATTGATGAACTCATATCCAACTGTCTATGTATTGAGAACTGTGAATATAAACAAGCTAAACCTTCTACTAACCTTCTACTATTGCGTTGCTAGCACCCGTAAATACAAAAGATCGCCGCTATCTGTTGAGAACCAAAGAACGTTTTCCAGAAATACCCGCTGTAGTAGCATGAACGAGGTTATGAAACAGGTCATTCGTATTATTATTATAAATTGTTTGTTTCATTCGGGTTTAGCGATTATGAAACTTTTTTTTTGTTTTTGTCTATCGTATCGCTGAAGTTATTGTTGAACTTATGTTCAACGTTTTATAAATTGAGAATATAAATAAGCGTCAACTTTTTCCCGAATCTCTCAATTTACGACCTGTCCTACGTCATTTAGTTGTATGTGAGAGCGTAACCTATTGCGTTGTTATAACCCGTAAACTTTCCTTTGTTTATCGACAGGCGCATCTATTAATAGCCTCATATCATGAATGCCAAAACACCCGCGAAAAAAGAAGCACGTGACCAAATAGGACGCTAAACGCAAATACCATGCGACTACGACTTTTATTATGTACGCTCCGCAATTCCTTTGAAGCCGGAGCCTTGTGATTGCTATAACGTAAAGAATTGACCTCTAACTGAAGTAAGCAAAGGAAACGCAGCACCTAATTGACCCATTCCTTCTATGTGCGAAGGCAGATTGAATTTTACTTATGTATGGTTTGCCTATTATAACACCATTATAATGCGGTAAATATGCGACTAACAAGTAAAAAACACTATAATTAAACTTTTGTTTTAAATTAAGTTATTTAGAAACCAAAATTACAAACCTTATTTCAAAACATCAAGACTACATTTTTAAAAGAATATCCTTGTTATATTTAAATGTTTTTTTAACAGTTTCAGCGATAATGAAACATTTTTTATGTTGTCTATCGTATCCCTGTAATAATTGTTGAACTCGTGGTCAACGTATTATTAATTGAGACCTGTGAATATAAACAAGCGTAACCTCATACTAGTGCGTTATTCTCACCCGGACTCCCCTTTATTTATCGCCAGCCTCAGATTTATGAATGAGATGAGCGAAAATACTACGTCACGCAGACGCAGCAGAAAGTGGACTATTTTAATCATTCATAAACAATCTCCTCCGCGACACGTACAATACGATCATTGTTTTTTATTCTTTTCTATAAAACACCATTCGAAACTATTGCATTTAATACGATATTAATATAATGTTTCCATTTGTGAATTAACATAATTGGAGAACTCAAACCTCTTGCATAAATTATACAACTCTTTCTTGCGCGGATACGCGTAGTACAGCGGGAATTGGGCTCCTCGTACCTAGGCCGTACCGACCTGAATTTATCACTAGGCACTTTAAAAATTAAAGCTTCCAATACAAATGTGTACGTTCGTCAAAAGTTCGATGAGCGATAACTGAAAAACAAATAGGCAAAAGCAAACAAAAACAAGACTAAGGGTGAACAAAAAAGCTGCTGACGGAGTGTTACATGAAGTTCTCTTGAATAACATTAACGCAATTAGATAGTTTTATAACAGTTGAATTAATAATTTAGAAGTTCCAAAAATGTTTTAAATGCGCTCTTGTTTTATTATTTAGTATTCAAAAATCTGTGTTTGCGTATAAATATATTAATTAGCGCTGTATTGTACTGATTTCATAATTCAAACCTTAAGGTTTGTTGAGCATTATTTAGAGAACATACACAATGAAACAACATACCATTGAAATTAGCTTTTTTCTCTAGCTGATCAAGTCTCATTTGAAGGTCTGAAAACAAATTGCTTATATTGGTCAGCCGGTCTAAGACGCTTGCTATCTTCTTTTCCAACGATTCATAGATATTCGTCTGATCGCTCACCTCTCTAGCTATTGTTTCCTTAGCAAACGTCTGCTCTTTGAAAGCGATTTCGAGGATATATAATCGTGCTATGACGTCATCGATCAGGGGAAGTGTAGTTGAGCACGTGTCCTCGCTTGTATAATGCTGCCTGGAGGATTTTCCACGGGCGGTTGAGAACTCGGAATTGATAGAATGCATGAGCACTACAAGTACAGAGTTGCTGCGACGCCGAATACTGCAAAGGATAACCTGCAATACAAAGTTTAATGTCATGTCCAAATAAACATGCGATATATACACTTAACGGCACAGCGAACGCTATACTTATGCTTTTCATAATACTCTTTTCAGTATCATTTATGAACGAGTTTAGACATAATGTTGACTATAAATAATAATAATAATAATTATAATTGCATTATTGTTAGATCAACTGGGATTGGTCAACGATTCTATTAAATTTAAGTAAACGATTAAACAATATAGATCACTTTAAGAGAAAGTCAAACTGTGACCTAATTTATAAATTATTTACCGTTTGTGAAATTCCTCAAAACGTATATACCAGTCTAACATGCACCTACTTGGTATCAATTACTGGTCCCTTACTATCATTTATGACAACTGTTAACAGTTATAACATATTGATACAGTTATCTTATTGAATGGTGAATGGTGATGTAATGTTCATTTATTCTATAGTATCTATAGTATTAACCCCAAATAAGTTCTTAAAGGATACGCAGGGGTTAATGAGCGTATTTGTAGCCATGTTTAACTCGTCACAAATATTTTTATAACGTTTGGATGGTCTAGTTTTTTATGTCCAAGCGAACCCTCGATATGATGAAATGTCATAGTTGAGTACTACGTGTGTTGCACGTGCGGTACGAGCTAATGTTTAGCTTTAAGGCTGATTTTACGATCGATAAGTCTGATATGGTGCGTAAGAAGTGACTTTGGGTGGCTATGTTTATGATTATTTTATGAAAGCCACATACACACTCAAAATCAACGAATATTTCGTAAAATATTTTGTAAAATAAAGTTAACCCATCTAGCCTCATGTAACCACATATAGCCTTGAAATTTTGGCGATTTTATTTTAGGAGATAGTTTACGCAATATTCATTGATGTTTAGTGTTTATGGGACTAAAAGCAACTCCGCTATTGAAACTGATTTCTGGCGCAGGATAATAGACCGATACTTCAAATAAAAAATAAATAAACATGAACAGAATAAAATTCATGCGTATACATTGATATTTGCAAGAAATAATCAATTAATTCGCCTAAAAGTATGCATAAGAAGAGAAAAACAAGGTACCTTGTTACGTTGCACTACGTCATTAAATATGTTCTTATATGTCGGCAATAATTCAATTTTATGTTTACCCTACTATTTTTATCGCCATCGGAAGATCATCAAGGTGCCCGCATTTGGTGACGCCGTTGTTTACGATACCCCTCGAGGATCCTGCAGTGGTGGGACTCAGATCCTGGATCATTCTTCACAACCAGCTCTTCTTAAGTGAGAGCTTCATAGCCTCCTAAAATAAATCCTTCTGAAATGAAACATTTGATAACTTCAAAGACGCCTAAAACGGGTTATTATTTTACTAAACCGTATTATAGCTTTATGGCCCTCTAAAGGCAGTTTGGTGGTTTGAACATGTATTATTGGTTGATTATCGCATTAAACGTGTTTTTATTCATTACAAGCAGTGAATAGCTCCATTGACGGTTACACTTTGAGCACGTGATTGATATCGTTAGTTACTGAGACGGCTTTATCACTAGTCGTTTTGAGTGTGGCAGCGTACACGTTGTTGTAAAAGAGTATTACGTGACCTTTATTCAACTGAATCATTTGTTAAAAATTACTTCAGATTATTTATAAATACATTATTCTTTAAATCTGCGTAAGTGAGATTATTGAGTATTAGCATAAGCGAAGCCCATGGATATGTACACTTCTGAATTATGTTGATTACATATTTTAATATTTTGCTGCAATTAAAACTTGTGATATTTGATCAAATTATTTAAGTATTTGTTTGACTTCTGACTCAATTCGTGTTTAAATTAACACCTTATACATTTACTGCTCAGCAGTATACGTAAATAAGTAAAATGCAATTTGCTCCGTGTATAAAAATTATTAATTAATGTTAACTGCAACATACCTCTGTGTTTTGTTTACACGGAGCAAATTGCATTTTTACTTATTTATGATCCGTTCGTGCATTTACAAACACTAAGGTGGGTGATTGCCTTGAGTCTGCAATTGTTAACATATTATTTTCATTTTTTCAAATGGTTTCCCTGCATGTTAAAATCATCGCTCTGTAATGGAAGTTAAATGAAAGTAAAAGTAGCAATATAAAATGCAAGGCCCTTTTAAGTGTATTCCTGAAAGCAAAATCATATTGTATGGCTCGAAATATCAATGCAATTCACATGATACATTTCCAGTAACTATTTGTATTTATTATGATTATTATTATCAAAGTAATTATAATAAGTAGTAGTAGTATCAGTATTATGATGAGTAGTAGTAGTAATGTTGTTGTTTACTTTTATGTATCCCTATGTAATACAACAGCAGAGTAATTTGATGTATATGTAGTTTGTTGTAAACTTATATATCAAAAATATCATTTATTACAATACAAAATAAAATAATGCTTAAAAAATATAATCTTCCGACAATAATACTTTAAAATTAAATTTCAGTTTTATTTACGAAATTAAATGTCAATGTTGAAGTGAATATTCAAGTGTTGTGCCTATAAAGGATGCTAGATAGATATTCCTTTAGATCAAGATGCTATGAAATATAAAATTGACTGATATTGAGTTTATATTGGTGGACAAATACCATAAATTACGAGTTCATGGCATTTCAACGAATAAAATACAAATGAATAATAAAGTTACACATTCGTTTGTCTAGTTCAATGGCGTCTTTGTCATTGTCGCTTTTAATTTTATTTGTATTGAATAATTATGTGCGTCTTCTGGTGTCTAATGTTGTGCAAGGTAATCCATGGTTATTCACACAAGTGGAAAGGAAATGTATTTCCAATACAACACGAATGTGTCTATTGCGATATTGTGCAATGTTCATACAGAAGATAATTATTTAATTCTTTACCCTATAAATACAAACATTTCGATAGTTTAAGAAAATTGTACAGTGAGTACATATTTTCAAGCGTTGCTAAATTGAACACAAGTATATTCAAACATAATAATTCATTCGTAATTAACAACATGAAGTTAAATACTAGAACTAGTTGTGCGCCAAGTATAATTAAATGAATACTTATTATATTTTTTAATGAATACAGCGAATGGGCATGAATATCAAATACATTGACATTGTAAAGACAATGTACAGAACATGTTGCTTTAGAAATACTAAAAATTGTTGTTTTATTTCATTTTTTCTATCAATACACATATTTGTGCCTACCTCAAATTTGACAAAATTCACTACGCACAATATGCACAACTTAAACGTACACCTACTCTACTTATAGCTTTGTCAATACGGTTAGTTCCTTACAAAGTATTTTTGTACCATGCTTGTTAATGTGTTTCATAAATGTAAGTTTGAACAACATAACATCATTACCGTAAGAATAATAAAGACAAGAAAAACAAAAAGGAGGATATCTGGCGATCAAAACGCTACGCTTGTTTCAATGTCATTTTTTTCATATCACCGCCCGCCGGTTCCATCATCGCCCGTGTTGGTGCGGGTCCGGTGTAATAACACAAAAAAATGCGTGGATGTCTCTGGTATTACACAGTTCGCCATAGCAAGGTTAAAATAAAATACAAAAATTTCCATTGTCAAAATATCGCGTAAGTAAGCCTTTTTCGAAGAAGTGAACTGAAGCTATTTGGTATTTGCTTTTAATTTGTTTGGTTTTCTTTGCAATTTGTCCTTATAGTATGTGTTTTCTACATTAAATAACAAGCGAAATATACTTTATAATATTTAATTGTTGTTGTTGTTGTTGATGGTGACATTTAACATCGACTCTGCCATCTTTTAATTTTAGGTTATACAGGAAGACGTGTTGCATCGCGGATTTATCGAAAGCAATCTAAATGTGTACAACCTTATATCAACATTTATTTGTATCATTCCTTGGGCATCTTTTTTCGTTTGAAGTGTTGTCATTACTTCACGCCATCTTTGTATTGTTGTTTCAGGAAAAAGTAAGCGAATATAGTAAGACAAAAAAAACTACTGTAAATGATTAATTATTTAGATTAATAAATAGGTATTAGATCCATACCCCTACAACATGGTCGTATGAGTGTACATTATATACTAATTATTGTTGCTGTTCTCTGACAGCATTTTTCGTTCGTTTTTTGAAATTCGCCGTAATAGGACTGTATAAAATTAAATTATTGATAAATGCACATTAGTTATACCTCGTCAACGTAGTTGGACGGTGTAGACGATGTTTGTTTTACTGCTGCAGTTCTCTGATGGCATATTTTTTTGTTTTCTTAAAAAAGACGCGATTCTGAGGTGACAATATGAAATTAATCTTCCTTTCATTTTACCGTTACAATTTTTTCTCTATCATAACACTATTAAACTAAACTTCTAATATTGCGGACACCCGTGGTCTTCACGTGATACTTTTCGACCTAATCTAATAAACTTCGTGTAATATCGCCTTATTTCTTACATTTTCAATTACCCCGAACGGTCTCCGAATACGCGTATACAACGCTAATTTTAGCCGCGTTCTGAGAAAAATGGGCTTAATAATGCATGAGCGTAAAGTGTCGTCCCAGCTAAGCCTGTGCAATCCGCACAGGCTAATCAGGGACGACACTTTCCGCTTTTATGACATTTTTCGTTTGAGTGAAGTCTCTTCTTAGCAAAAATCCAATATAGGCGGAAAGTGTCGTCCCTGATTAGCCTGCGCGGACTGCACAGGCTAATCTAAGACGACACTTTAGGCACATGCTTTAAACCCAGTTTTCTCAGAACGCGACTCATTTGGTCAAACTCAAAACAAGATATTTGTGCTAATAGTCACCCAAAATGTTCAATTCCTATTTTGTGAACGTTTATTATTGTGCTTATTTTAGACTATTCAAAATAGTATAGTGTTGTAAACAAATACATAAAATGATATTCATCAAGAAATACCTTAAAAAAGATATACGGCTTATACGGCTGGTGTTGGTGACAGATATAGAGTAATATCAATGAGATAAAATATAGCGAATGTCTTTTTCTGCGCAGTTCTTGGCTGCTTCACGCGAAAATCGATTACGGGGTGTTATGCCAGATTTCGAGGTTTATTTCGTATTATTAGATATAAATGATCATATATCTATAGATACAAAACGGACTTGCAAATGAAAACATATAAGTCAACCGGCCACACGCGAATTATCCGTACATATATTTGAAATATTTATTCGTGCGTTCTTCAAACATACCTGTTTTAGTGGTTTGTCGGATATTGCTATTAGGTCGAGTAAATGTAGTATCGGTAATCGTCTCCTTCATGTGTAATTATTTGGACAATATAAAATGGTGGAATGATTCTTGTTAAATTAATCGAAAATAGAATTAAACGTAGAATTGTTGAAAACACATTGAGAATCTATTACTGACATAGCATAATTATTGATCTGACGAGTTGATCAGGAACCATCCATTGTTTTCACATATTCGAACATCCGGTTGCACAATTAATCTTCTATCTAAACGGGTTGGATTTAAGTCGTCCGTTTACATATGGCAGCCACGGCACATCGACTTATTTCCCTCACATGTACCCATTACTACACCTGGATGTAGAGGAGCAAGCGTGGGATTAAATTTTTGCTAAGAAAAGTCCAGTGCCTGTGCGGGATTCGAACCAGGGACCTTCCGATCCCTAGACCAGCATCTTACCACTAGACCATTGTCCGCTAGCTATGTTATTCTGAATATCAATGTCAAGCTGAGCAACATGAACTGATCGATATGATCTATTTCGTACCCGACGGCTTTCGTTTACAACTCATGTACTACATGCTATTTATACTTTGAAGCAGTTTATGATAGTTGTATATAAATACGATATGGTTAATTAATAACATCATGCGACATCTAAAATTCTCAATTAAAGCATGGTCATGGAATATTTATTTCTTCAAACGTGGATACCCTTGCAAGCGAAGCTGAACTTGTCTGTGTCATATATTTGTATATCCTTTTCTCGTTCATTTTTTTAGAAATTATAATAATAATTATTTTTAGATTTATGGGGGGAAATAACAACACGAGTGTGCTTATATGTTCTTTATTTAACTTGTTACACTCAATTGCTAGCATGAATGCATACATAATAATTAACCAATTAAAATATTGCTTTAATATCAATATTTAGGTTCATGACATTGAATTTTGTAATAAATATTTTATGATAAAATGGGTAAAATAAGATTGAGGGTTTTCAACTTGGAATGACGATAATGGCGAAGTAAATGATATTATAAAGCCGGTCTTCATCTCGGCTATAGTTTAAACAGTTTAATCTATTAAGCGGCCGTGTCTCATTAAAACATTTAAGTCTATTTAACAGCCATGACTTAATGAAAACAGTCCAGTTCAGGCTTTATTGCGACCATAACTCAGGTAAAACTGTTTAGTCTATATTATGACCATGGCTTGGTAAAACAGTTCAATTAATTGAGGGACAATAGATCGTTTTGAACAAATCAGTCCTCATTTCGACCATGGCACACCTAAAACCTTATTACGGCCATGGTGAGGTCAAAACAAATCAGTCCATTTTGCGGCATTATATCGGTTTAAAAATATAACTCCTTATTTTGACCGTGGTTCAGGTAAAATATTTAAGTTTATATTGCTGCAATGGCTCGGCTAAAACATTTTTTATAATTCTATATGGCGGCCATGGCTCGGTTAAAACAGGTCTATATCGCGGCCATGGCTCGGTTAAAACATTAAGGTCTATATCGCCACCATGGCTCGGTTAAAACATTTAGGTCTATATCGCGGCCATGGCTCGATTAAAACATTAGGTCTCTATCGCAGCCATGGCTCGTTTCAGCTGTTCGACGTCCAGGGTTATATTCTCTGTGAGTTTCTTCATGGCCAGCTTGTCGTCTAGCACCACCCTGAGCTGGTAAACGGGTCGTATCTCACCTCGTACGGGCGCCGGATCCGAGACGCGTATGCCCTGGCGTTGGACAAAAAGTTACATATTAACCTCGTTCTAGGCCAACTGCATGTTCGTAAAGTGTCAACCCAGATAAGCCTGTGCAGTCAGTCTAATCGGGGAAGACACTTTCCGCTCTTATGAAATGTTTCAATCAAAGGAAGTTTCTTTTTAAAGAAGATTCCTTCCAGGCAGAAAGGGTCGTCTCCTTAATAATTCTGTGCGGACTGCACGGGCTAATCTTGTACAAGACTTTACACAAATTCATTAAACCCCGTTTTCTCAGAACGGGGATCATACGTGTCATTTATGCACACAAAGTCAAATCCATGGTAGTTAGCAAAATAAGAGTATACAGTGATAATTATATGTCCGATATAATATTTTCAAACTTAACCCTCGAAATAGAAACGGTTATCTGATAGTAATTGAATTAGCCAATTTTATCCTAAACGCAATACAGTGTTTTAGAGTTGCGGAAAGTATTGTTTTGCCATCGAATCCGCTGCCGATGTAATAGGTTGATTATATTGAAACATTGTTGCTTAAAATATTTATCAAATGGCTAGCAATAGAAAGACAAAGCAAAAAATTCTGCAAACATCCCATCTGCTTATATTTTATTAATACAGTTTTTAATAAAAATCTAAAGCATTCTTTCTTCATAAATCCACCTTAAAATAAAAGCTTACTTCATTTTTTTCATCATGTCTTCAAAAGACTCCGCAACGAAATACAACGGCTGCAAGTCTTCGTCCGTGTACGCTTGAACGGCCGTCTTGTCTGGGTCGAACGGGCGCTTTTCCGGCTTGTCTGAAAGCGCATGCGCCAACTCCCCGTATGAGGACAAAATGCCGGCGCCATAGGCCTTCAGTTTGCCCTTCTGCTTGCATATTCCAAACTCGACCGTGAACCAGTACAGCTTAAATAAATGAATATTTACAAAAATATATCATTGTTTACAACGTATTTATTTTAACTTAATATGTTTAGTGTGTAACGTATTCCCTTGAAAGAAACCGTTGTATCAACAATGTGAAACAACTAAATCTTCAAAACATCTTCAATATGAAATAATCAAAAGATTATATTTTGTTGACATACACAACATTTAAAGCAAGAGATCAAAGGCTAGAAAAAAAACTACAAAACTGATATCTTGCCTGAATATGCACTTATTCAATCGTGTAAAGATGTCTTTAAAATTTAGCTTAATTAAACATTCGAATCAGTAGTCGGACCTACCTCGTATATGTACAATGTGTGTCGTTAAATCAATTACAGTCTGCTTCGAATATACGTTTTTCCTAATTGTCTTACACATATTAATTAATGTACCCTTAAACAACATTGCTTACAGTCGTTTGAGCTGTTTCAATCCTTTTTAGATCGTATAATTTAAGGATTTTCCTGTATAAAATCACGCGATATTGCAGAGCTGCAAACTCTATACGTGTGGATCATACAAATGAAAAACCTGTACGTGAATTAAAAAGTTTAAACTGACGTCAACCTACCGTCGCCAACTTTCCGATGTCGGCGTCCGACGCCCCGAGACTTGCGAGCCCGAGATTCTGCGAAAACTGGGCCACCATGGGGTCCGCCAGCATAGGCACGTGACCCAAAAGCTCGTGAATACAGTCTCTGGAAAAGAGAGTTGGGGTGTTGAACTACGTGCGTATGAAAGCGATCTCCTTCAATTTTATCTTTTAATATGATACTCATTGAGGCATCTAAGATTATTTAAATTTGAACCTATCTCTTGTAAAACGGAGTCTAATGCATGTGCGTAAAGTGTTGCCCCATATTAGCCTGATCAGTCCGCACAGGCTTATCATTGATGTACATTAGGCCTACAATCGAATTTCGCTAAGAAGATATTCCCTTTCAACAAGAAAACAAGCAGAAAGTGTCGTCTCGGATTTGCCTGTGCGGACTGCACACGCTAATCTAGGACGACCATTAACGTTCATGCATTAAGCCGTGTTTTCCCATATCATATTGTTTATAATATTATGGCCCATGTTTGCCGGCATCTATTTTTTAAAAGATTACACCTGACCAGCCGCTCGTGGGTGTCTTCATGCGTTACATGACTTATAAACCTCAAACAAATAACAATAATGTGAAAAGGACAGTATTATTAATTGGTAATTACAGAAGTAACACTCATTAACTGATTCTTTCCTGGAAAAAAGTGGATGAGCGGTTTATAGTTTCGTGTGACTATCCAATAGAGTATTTTTCAAAACTGTGCCAAACTATAGTTCGAAACTAAGTATAACATTTTCCAAAAATGAAGACAAAAAATATTTACAATCACCATACTAAGCATACTATGGACGGTCTGCATGCAATAAGACTAAACAACGAAGAAGGTAATGCTAACGGTTCCGGTAAGTGGTCCGGTTTGGAGGGGTGGCGGACGAACAGGGTGCACTGAAACGTCCGGAACGCGAGACTGGCCAGGAAGTCCCGTGCGGACAGCAGGCCAGATACCGGACGTAGCTGGAACCCCGTCCGTCCTTTGGGAATTTTAATAAATGAGCCTTGTTCAGTTAAAAGTCTGCTTAATGCACGTTCTTAAAAGATCATCCCATATTAGCTTGTCCAGTCCGTTAAGACTTATCAGGACGAAACTTTCCGCTGTTATGGAATTTTATGTTTCAAGTATTTTCTATACTAAAACATTCATCGTTCTTCAATCATAAAAAACCTATTCATCATTATTCAATATCCATGACTCAGCTGTAAAAGATATTATCTCAACTTATTTGATAGTGGCAAGTACTGATTCGTCTCCTTTAAGTTTCGTAAACGGAAACAATGTGTTATTAATCTCGATTAAGATCAAAATATAAATATATCAAAATGCATATAAGAGTTTTTATGAAAATACACTTTAAAAAGAACTTAATTGGTCATATAATATTTACAGAAATTCCACATATCAAAACTTATAAAACTTTTAACATGCATATATCTGATGCAAAAACGAAACACTTTTTATTAAAAGACATGGCTTCTATATCACACACATGGTCTTTAAAATTCGTTTTATTATTTTTAAATAAAGTCATAATATTTAATACGCTATTTTCAACGTACTTTTAAGGAAGTTAGAAACGTCCTCCAGTTGTGGAATATTATGTGCAGTGTATAGTCCCTCCTTTTCCAGCAGTTGGAACGCTGCGAGGTATTCCTGACATGCGTACTTCGGCATCAGGGTCTTCAGACGCTCATAGATGTGTGTCCTGTGTAGTAAGGGAGACAACGCTTGTTACAAAGTGAACATGTGTGATAATTTTAAATCATCTCCCTTTAAATTAGTAGCCCGATTACTTTTGCGTGATGTTTGGAGGACCGTGCGACGATATTGAGGTCATTCGAAAAACCTGTGTTTTAAAGCATTATCTTAACATATACAATAGTTCATATTGTAAACTGTTTACAATTAACCGTTATTAATGAATTAAACACTTATCAATGTGCATGAACATGGGCAGCAGTACATTTTGAATTCGGTGCGAGATGCAAGTTAATTTGTTTTAATGCTTACCAAGCTTTCGTCTCGGACTCAGCATACTGAACTCGGGGGATCGTCTGACCACTAGAACGGTACAAAGCTGGTGAGATATTGACATCAATACACACACACACACACACACACACACACACACATATATATATCATATATTGTTTAAATAGTACGTTTTACAAGCGGGGCGTGAATTTGTACAAGACAGTGTTAAAAACCTGAGTATATTTTAACGTGCAATTTGAAGATTATTGCGTTATCTGACATATTTTATATAGACAGTTTTACGTTATGGGTAATTGATTAGAAATTATGATTTAAAACAAAGATAGCCTTTCTTCTTTTTTTTACCTTGGACATAATGTATGCGTATCATAAGTAACTATAATGAATCAGAAATACAACCACACAATATACGATTTTAAAAAGCATTATGTTGTTAGTTATATAATATAATACGCGCTGCCGTTGAACTGTCACCATGCTTTTTCTGCGTTACAGTGTATATGATAAGGGTCATTGATTTTTTTACCGTGTTCATCTCATTTAGCTTAAAGGTTTCCTTAATGTTTCAACCATTTGAAAAAAGCTCAAACGTGATCGTAATGCTAAATACTGTATAATTAGCCGTCGGTGCCAGGTAAATAAAGGAACACTTACCGGATGGTCACAGTCGAGTTCGGGCTCGAACTTGGTAATTACATGCGTGCAGTTGTCGAGCTCAGAAATGTGACGCGGAAACCAGACCTCTATAAAAGAGATGTGAGATAAAATATTTGCACAGCTTGGAACCAATACAAGGCACACAGTTACGGGTCGCAAACTATGAATCATAGTTTCCCCATTAAAACCCCAAAATGTTACAAAGGGCGATAACTCTGCATTGAATGTTTATAAAAACATACGGATAAGCTTCCCTTGAACATACATGTAATAGCATTTCGGGGCGCCCAACGGGGAATTATATCGTCCGTTATGGCAAAAAATACAAAAATAATCATTTGTAAGCTTAAAATAATAAAAAATTAAAATCGATATTCCACCGAATCCAACAAATATCCTATATGTGTATATTTTTTATATAAACATTAGTGCAGCTTCAGTTGATTTAAACTTCTGAACAAACCGTTTGAAAATTGTGTTTTCGCCCGAAGAGTTTTCATTAGTGAGGCGTTTCCGTCAACAACAAAGTTAGCAAAGCAAACACGAAAAAATAAAGAAAACACGCACATATCCGTATAAACATGAGTTGGGAAATACATCTTAATATTTGTTATTGGCAAACACTCGTTTAAAATGTTTCCTATGTAAAATCTCTTTCATAAACCACTATGACTATTTCGTGTATGTATTTTGCCAATTCAATTGTTTTCTACTAGCAAGTATTGCTTTTACAGTTTATATGTCCAAACTAAATGTATTGAATTCCCATACAAACTCTGATCGGAAGCACTCTCTGTCAAGGAACAACTTTAAGTACGCCGTGGTGTAATGGATATGGTGTCCGCCTAGCGACCGGGAGGTCACGGGTTCGATCCCCACCGTGGGAGCGTTCTTTAGATCTCCACCAAAGACACCAAGTACTAGTTCTAGGCCCAGGAAACGGACTCGAGAGCGTTTATATAAGTCAAAGGCTTTCGATGCAATCGAGTTAAAAAAAATATGTTTAAACTAATGAACTAATGGACAACGTAACATAAATTAACAATTAAATGGTAATTTACCGAGGTCGTATCACTGACATCTAAATTTAAGAATATTGTTGATAAAAATACGAGTAAAACAGTACAGACATAAAACCATAACTTAGTTGACCTGTAAAAAGTTAGCAGGCGATTATTACGCGAAATGATTGAATATTATTCATTGTTTTTTATTGTTCCTTAAATTACTAGCAACCCGTTGATCGCTGACATGAAGTAAGTGTGTATTCACACACAATTAAGTGCTGTTATTTCATTGAAGTTAAACATGTCGAAGTAAGAAAGTGGCATTTCACAACATATTACAAAATGTGTGATCAAGTCTTTTAAATGTATAGAATGGTATACTTTGAGATACATTAACAAATGGTCGGCTAACGCGCTGTCTCTCCTGACAGAGTATCTGGAGTTTAGTTATTTGCTTTATTACAAATTGAATTAATTATAATTAAGTATAGCTAGTATATCATGGAAATTCGTCAGAGCAGTTAGCAATACATAACAAAAGATTGAACACAATACAATGGATTATATAAAAGCAAAAGTTTAAAGTAAATATGTGCGTTAATATTACCACAAATTTTATAAGTATTATTATATATTATAAACACTCTACTGTTTCTGCGCAATATTCATAGCAAACGTCAGGAAAGCTAACTCGCAAAAGATTATATGAATTGTTCACCTTCAGTACAATTATCAAGGACTTTGAATGAAAAAAGAAGAATAAATGTTCGCAACGAGACATTAAATACTTCATATGAATGAATTATATGCTAACATTAACACCATTTGAACATTTGTCAATTATTATTTGTTTTAATTATTCACAAACGAAATCAAGTATACCATTTGGACCAGTCTAATTAGTGTCTATTTGCTGTTCTTGGTTATCATATCCATCTAGCGATTCTACGATCTGACACACTTGGGAATATTGCGATACATTTTTAATATAGCAAACTGAAACAAAAATTGTCCTTAAATACAAGCATTTTATCAAATTCACTTTTAACTATTTGAAGATAAACATCAAACGCACATATGTGTATAGTAGAAATCAAATTGATCTTTTTTACTTTGACGAACATTAACTGTAGCAATATTGCTAGCTGTCGTGAATGTTTTGAAAGACATTTATGTTCATATTTCAAAACATATTTAACTTTACACATAATGAAAAAATCAACGTATTGCCATCATTCTTGTAGTATTAAAATTTCATACTTATATCCAAAATTTACTGACTTAATAAATCTTATTTGCTTGCACGATTAACAATTTGCATTTCCAAAATCCTAAAATGTATCAACACGACGTCGATAAATTGAAATAAATCAAAAGTTATTAATTTTCCGGTTTTCTTGTGACTGTTAGGTTTCCTACAATTGTTTTGAGTATCATAAAGGCACTGTAGTATGTTTTTATTAAATTACATGAGATGCTCAATATTTAAACTCTCATGTGAAAATCATAAGCTTGGGCTCGTTGCTTTGTTTCTTCTCAATCAATTAATGCTTCATTGGCTTCAGATGCATCATTGTAAACGTAACAGTTTTTTTTATTTTTTGAGTCGCGTCATGCGAAAATGGGTCTTATGACATTTGCGTCCTGCGTAGATCAAGGCCCGCTCGCACAGTCTGGTCAGCGGCTGCCCCGCTCGCTATATATTCACGCAATGTTTCCTAGTCTCATTATCTGACAGGGTATCTCCTGACCAGAATGATTCTCTGCGCAGGCTTGTCTGGAGCTACGCTTGCCGCATATGACCCAATTGCTTATGGCGCGGTTCATTTCTTTTAATACGTTTTAATACACTTAATTTAAAAGTTAACGTTTTCCCAACAATCCCACTGATTAAGAATAGAACAATGTAAGAGTATGATATTCATTCACCAATCAGTCCGTGTAGTATATCCAGACTGCAATCTATCACAATCACGTATTAATACGACTGTATTCTCTATGATCATTAAGTTAACAAAGTGCTTACACGACGTTCTTTCACATAGACGAACACCGGCGAGGAAAAGTTGTACATGAGAGTTTTTTGAAGGCATTAAAACACTGTTGCTTCCATAGGCCGTGCAATGTGACAAAGGCAGGGCGCAGCAGCGACTCATCAAATATCCATTGATGTGGCAGCTTATCGAATTCAGTCCCATTGATAAATGTTAATATTGCAATGAATAAACAAATTTAGCGATGTCAGACCGGATGTCATGGGAACATAGATCTCGTGTTTGAAATGAATATGAACCGACTTGCATGTCGTCTATTAAAAGCTAGAATGTGCCATCAGTATAAAAGCAAATAATTTCTACAGGGATTTCCACGGAAGATAATTTTTGCTATAATATCGCATTTGTACCATCAAACACGAGTAACCGAAACAACGTCGGTTTACTGTCACGACGTTTGCATTATTTCAATCCTAAAAATTATAATTTGAGCCGTGCTCTGTGAAAAGGAGGTTTAATGCATGTGCGCATCTTTTAGTCCACACAGGCTAATCAAGGACAACACTTTCCGCCTAAACTGGATTTTTGCTAACAAGATACTTTCTTTAAACAGAAAATATCATATCAGCGGAAAGTGTCGTTCCTGACTAGCCTGTGCGGACTACACAGTCTTATCTGGGACGACAGTTTACGCACATGCATTAAACCCCCTTTTCACTGAGCACGGCTCATTTAATAAATATAAATGTAGGTACTGTACTGCAATTCAACGTTTGATTGGGACTTGCATAAATACAATAAATGGCCATGTTTCATGTATATTCAGGCGTGTGTAATATTGTGTGTATGGCAGACGTGTTTTGTCACGAATATAGCGTCCGAAACGATCGCATAGTTTCGATTTAATTAGACGTGTACACTCATTTAGATATTATGCCCGGTAATTTACTAGAGTTGCGACACCTTAAGGGTTTCGCGGGATGGAATGAGTGGAGAGTTCAAATCAAATTGAAAATTGATTATTTCAAAATAAAAAATTGGTACGAAAAAATATGTGGGCAGTGGGTACAAAAAAAATAATAATTTGGGTACGAAAACAAATTTGAGTACGAAAAAAAAGGGTAAACAACAAAATAAAGGTACGAAAAACTATTTGGGTACGAAAAAAATGGGTACGAATAAAAAATTAGGTACGAACAAATTTGTGTACGAAAAAAATTTTAGTACGACATATGGGTACGAAACAATTTGGGTATGAACAAATTTGTGTACGTAGAAATAATGGGTACGAACATAATATGGGCAGGAAAAAAAACTAATTTGGTTACGAAAACAAATTAGAGTACGAAAAAATAAAGGAAACAAAAAAAATTAGGGTACGAAAACTATTTGGGTACGAAAAAAATGTGTACAAATAAAAATTTGGGTACGAAACAAATTTGGGTACTAAAAAAATGGGTACGATTTTTTTATTTGGGTACGAAAAAAATGGGTATGAAAAAAAAATGGGTACGAACAAATTTGGGTACGAAAAAGATTGGTACGAAAAAAAAAATGGATACGAACAAATTTGGGTACGAAAAACATACGGGTACGAAAAAAAATGGGTACGAAAAAAAAATTGGGTACGAAAACAATTGGGAACAAAAAACATTTGGGTACGAAAAAAATGGGTACGAAAAAAAAAATTGTTACAAAAAAAATTGGAACGAACAAAAATTTAGGTACGAAAAAAATGGGTACGAAAAAAATTGGGCACGAAAAAAAAGGGGTACGAAAAAAATTGGGTACGAAAAATTTGGATACGAAAAACATTTGGGTACGAAAATAATGGGTACGAATTTTTTTTTAGGTACGAACAAATTTGGGTACGAAAAACATTTGGGTACGACAAAAATGATTACGAAAATCGAAAAATTGGGGTATGAAAAATCTAATTTGAATTGTCTAGCCCGTGAATTGTCTCCTGGGGGTGAATTGTCTTGGGGTTGCTATTAAGGCTACATGTACTTCCGGCCAAGCCACGTGTTTATAGTGATTGCGCAATAAAAAACACCACTTTTTCGTGATTTAATCAAAAACTAGATTTTTCCCAGTAATAACGAATACGCCAACAGGTAGATCGCGTTATATGTACAGTTAATGGAAAATTTCATAGGGCCATACATTGTAACTCTGTGAAAAATCATCTGACCAGAACCGGCTGATAATATGCATGTCTCCTCTTGGTAGTGAAGCTTCCCATTAAGTTAAATTGAATTCCAGTCATTAGTTGCTGAGAAATAGCCCGGACAAAAATTGTGCACGGACGGACAGACGCAGCGGCGACTATATGCTCCCCCCTTAAAAAATTTGGGGAGAGCATAATAAAAAAGTTGTGGCAATTTAAAGGTGGTACGCAAACTTTAAAATAGATTTATCAATTATATGCTTATTGTTAGTGAAAAAAAGGCCATAATTGTTACAAAATGCTTGATACAGTTATCTGCTTTTGTTTATACATTGGGGTGATGTTGGTTAAGAAGCAAAATACATGTATGAAAGCAATATGTCAATGGACATAGGAAATATATTCGAGGTGGTACGCAAACATTCCAATGCGCGCACCTACGCCGGGGTGAGTAGGATAGGTCCACTATATATATTTGAATTTCATATATAATAGTCGAGCTTAAAAGTAAATATACTATAAACAACAAGCTTACCTCAATCACAATTTTAATGCAATGCAGTTAAACAATAAAGTTACAATGATATGCCAGGGATTGAAACTAACTTTTTACTATTTTGGGCAACCATCTTTAGTATTTTGGTTGCCCAGATAAAGAATAATGAGCCCAGAAATATGAACATGTGAATATTATTATACATTTTTTTAATAAAATAATAAATAATTATATACATTTGCTGACAATACACATGTTCAATGCATGATGTATTATTATGAGCCTGAATTGAATCATGTCCTATTCCTAAATAATGAATGTTATTTAACTAGTATTGATCCATGGTGATCAATTGTTTTTCAATTTTTATTGCACTGAATTGTTTTAAGATTTAAAAAAAAAAAAGTTTACCAACTTTTGAAATCGAGTTGCCCAGGCCAAAATCTACTTGCCCCGGGCTCATGGGAAACCACTTATTTCCATCCCTGTATGCTCTTCATTTTCTGTTCTTCCATCCCATTCTCAAAATTAATTTTAAAGCACAATATTTTTTAATAACATTTGTATGAATTACTAACCATTATCACCCAAAACACAATTTTACAACGCTGTAATCGTGTCGTAGAGATTTAGTTTACTATTATCAGTGTTCTCTTTAAATACTGGCAGCCAGCGATTCTGCCGGTTACATTTACTCTTACATTTACATGACGGCTTCTTTTCCCAATATATATCAAGTAAATGTCATAAATGCTTTTGTTTTACTGCATAGTTGCCGGCCATATAACTGGCTACTCAATTTTTTCTGGAAAACACTGAATTATGCATGACAAACACACAATACTTAAAATCTTAGATTCGTTTTTAAAATAAATTGACACTTTCAGCTTGTCGCCATTGAAATCCAAAGATTCAAATAATTTCCCACGAGGTACGTCAACAATTGCGTAATCAAATGAATGAAAAATAAAAGGAAAGAAAGCCAGATTTTACATAAATTCCAGGTTGATAAACACAACAAGGTAAAGGTACCTTGTAATTAGTGAGATATAATAATAATACAAATAGTAAGGCTCGTACCCTGGGTGCGGTAAATATACTAAAACGTACCCGGGAATTTTAACACTAAATCGGTTGTTGTCGGGTATTTTGTAAAAATTAATTATGTTTACATTTATGTCAATTTTCTGTTCAATGGCATTTATATTATCAAAACTCATTGTTAAAATCAATAATGTGATTTAATTTTAAATCTTAAATTGTTTAAAGTCGCGTCATTGTATGACGTCGTTAAGTATAATATTTTCCGCGACATCGCACGTTCACTATTTACCGTCATAGATTGTTTAAAAGAAACATTATTTGGTTTGCAAGGTCCGTTAAATGGGGAACACCATATTCGGTATTTATATTATGTTTTAACAATTAATTCATGCTGTGTAATAAATATTGTATAAGATATTTCGATATTGATTGAAAATGTTTCAAATTGTTATTTATGAAACCTCTTATTCTAATGAGTGTATGCTATTATATTATACTTTGAAAAGCATATCTGTTGTACTATAATCTTATTATTCATTTTTTATTGTTAATTTCATTTATTGTAGAGAATCGTCAATGTTACATCTAGTCGCCAATGCTTGTCGTCAGTGTTAGTCGTAAATGCTTGTGATCATTGTCGTCAATGTTAGTCGTCAATCCTTATCGTCATTATACATGAAGGAAATAAAAGCAGAAACAGAGACGTATTCTTGATTACTTGATTATTCCTACGGCGTCCTCTCAACACTCATACTAAAAAGCATGTTGATGCAGATTTTTCAAAACAGAAGTTTGTTAAGGTAAACAATATTGTTTTACGTTAATCGGTAGCATGTTTAACGATATCGGGTTTTGGGCGGATATACAACTCGGATACAATCTAATATTTGCGGGTATGTTTAAGTTTATTTACCGTACCCGGGGTACATGTAAGTAAAGTTAAGAGTACCCGGGGTACATGTACTTGTAAGTAGTACCCGAGCCGAGAATGACCAATCGAGCCTTAGTAAGTGAGTGATGGTGTATGGGATAACATGCACTGAGGGTGTATATTTTTCATGAACAAGTCAATTGAAGGTGTTAGAGATGCATTGATCCATAAGATAAAAAAGGGTAATTAACCACGGGCTTATTAATATTAAAACGATGACATTACAATGTACCAGCTGTTTATTGTTGTATACTGTAAGCTTGTAATATTTTAAATAATGTAAACAACTTACCTTGTATAAGTTGGCACATTGTTGTCAGGTGTAGAAACTATTATACTTATTTCTGTTAAGTTGCACTGGCTGAACCAAAAGAATTATGTAGTCGTTTCTAAATAATCACGAAACAACCTACTAATGCATATATGCTTGCCAGTTACTGAGTTTGTGCATTTCCATTCACTATATTATCGGCCTTGGCAAACAGCGTAGAATCAGATGAGACGCCGTGTGATGTCTGCTATTTCCATATCCACGGGTGTTTTTATGTCAAATGTTATGGTTTTTCAATAGATCGTATACTTATCTACAAAACAGCGAATTAGCGTTCACTTTACATCATTTTTAATTATGTTATTTTGTTAATACTTTCTCGCGTTTTTTTCGAACCTGTATTGGCAGCCATTGGTCGACGCCGTCTGCTATTCCGAACGATGAAGATTTCCATATCCACTGGCGTTTTTTTATGTCAAATGTTAGTGTTTTCCAATGGATCGTATACTTATATACAAAACAGATAAGTAGCGTTCACTTTACATCGTTTGTGATGATGTTATTTTGTAAATACTTTTCTTAGCGTTCATTCTGGCGAATTCAGCCATTTTGACGGGTGAGAAGAAATACCGAAAATCCCGTAATTACCAAAATCCCCAGGAATCCCCGAGATCCCACGAAATCTCCATTAATATTGATTATTTATCGAAAAACTGCGTATTTTAATACAGATTGTTGCAAAATACACTGAAATAACTAATAAAACATTGTTTTTATCAAAGTTTGATTTCGGAGATTTCGGTAGGGATTTCGGTATATCCACATACCGCATTTTGTAATTCCGGTTATGTAAAACTTGCGAAACTTTTTCGTGATTTAATCAAAAACTATATTTTTCCCAGGTATAACGCCTACGCCAACAGGTAGATCGCATTCTTGTCCATATACATGTCAAATTTCAGCAAAAGTAACAGACCAGTATTCAAGACTCCCAAATCGCGACTATATGCACCAACTTAACGAAACTTAGCCCCCTTTATCATTCGTTCGAATGAACGTCATCAATGATGACGTCCAATACATCACTCATTCCATACTAGAGTTGCGACACCTTAAGGGTTTCGCGGGATGGAATGAGTGGGGAGATCAAATCAAATTGAAAGCCGATTAGAGCTATTTCGACAAAAATTTGGGTACGAAAAAATATGTGGGCAGTGGGTACGAAAAAAAAATAATTTGTGTACGAAAACAAATTTGAGTACGAAAAAAAAAGGGTACGAACAAAATAAAGGTACGAAAAACTATTTGGGTACGAAAAAAATGGGTACGAATAAAAAATTAGGTACGAACAAATTTGTGTACGAAAAAAATTTGAGTACGACATATGGGTACGAAAAAATTTGGGTACGAACAAATTTGTGTACGAAGAAATAATGGGTACGAACATAATATGGGCAGGAAAAAAAACTAATTTGGTTACGAAAACAAATTAGAGTACAAAAAAATAAAGGAAACAAAAAAAATAGGGTACGAAAACTATTTGGGTACGAAAAAAATGTGTACAAATAAAAATTTGGGTACGAAACAAATTTGGGTACTAAAAAAATGGGTACGATTTTTTTATTTGGGTACGAAAAAAATGGGTTTGAAAAAAAAATTGGGTACGAACAAATTTGGGTACGAAAAACATTTCGGTACGAAAAAAATGGGTACGACAAAAAAAATTGGGTACGAAAACAATTAGGAACAAAAAACATTTGGGTACGAAAAAAATGGGTACGAAAAAAAAAAAATTGTTACGGAAAAAATTTGGTACGAACAAAAATTTAGGTACGAAAAAAATGGGTACGAAAAAAATTGGGCACGAAAAAAAAGGGGTACGAAAAAAATTGGGTACGTAAAATTTGGGTACGAAAATAATGGGCACGAATTTTTTTTTAGGTACGAACAATTTGGGTACGAAAAACATTTGGGTACGACAAAAATGATTACGAAAATCGAAAAATTGGGGTATGAAAAATCTAATTTGAATTGTCTAGCCCGTCAATTGTCTCCTGGGGGTGAATTGTCTTGGGGTTGCTATTAAGGCTACATGTACTTCCGGCCAAGCCACGTGTTTATAGCGATTGCGCAATAAAAAACACCACTTTTTCGTGATTTAATAAAAAACTAGATTTTTCCCAGTAATAACGAATACGCCAACAGGTAGATCGCGTTATATGTACAGTTAATGGAAAATTTCATAGGGCCATACATTGTAACTCTGTGAAAAATCATCTGACCAGAACCGGCTGATAATATGCATGTCTCCTCTTGGTAGTGAAGCTTCCCATTAAGTTAAATTGAATTCCAGTCATTAGTTGCTGAGAAATAGCCCGGACAAAAATTGTGCATGGACGGACAGACGAAGCGGCGACTATATGCTCCCCCCTTAAAAAATTTGGGGAGAGCATAATAAAAAAGTTGTGGCAATTTAAAGGTGGTACGCAAACTTTAAAATAGATTTATCAATTATATGCTTATTCTTAGTGAAAAAAAGGCCATAATTGTTACAAAATGCTTGATACAGTTATCTGCTTTTGTTTATACATTGGGGTCATGTTGGTTAAGAAGCAAAATACATGTATGAAAGCAATATGTCAATGGACATAGGAAATATATTCGAGGTGGTACGCAAACATTCCAATGCGCGCACCTACGCCGGGGTGAGTAGGATAGCTACACTATATATATTTCATATATAATAGTCGAGCTCAAAAGTAAATATACTATAAACAACAAGCTTACCTCAATCACAATTTTAATGCAATGCAGTTAAACAATAAAGTTACAATGATATGCCAGGGATTGAAACTAACTTTTTACTATTGTGGGCAACCATCTTTAGTATTTTGGTTGCCCAGATAAAGAATAACGAGCCCAGAAATATGAACATGTGAATATTATTATATTTTTTTAATAAAATAATAGATAATTATATACATTTGCTGACAATACACATGTTCAATGCATGATGTATTATTATGAGCCTGAATTGAATCATGTCCTATTCCTATATAATGAATGTTATTTAACTAGTATTGATCCATGGTGATCAATTGTTTTTCAATTTTTATTGCACTGAATTGTTTTAAGATTAAAAAAAAAACAAGTTTACCAACTTTTGAAATTGAGTTGCCCAGGCCAAAATCTTCTTGCCCCGGGCTCATGGGAAACCACTTATTTCCATCCCTGTATGCTCTTCATTTTCTCAAAATTAATTTTAAAGCACAATATTTTTTAATAACATTTGTATGAATTACTAACCATTATCACCCAAAACACAATTTTACAACGCTGTAATCGTGTCGTAGAGATTTAGTTTACTATTATCAGTGTTCTCTTTAAATACCGGCAGCCAGCGATTCTGCCGGTTACATTTACTCTTACATTTACATGACTGCTTCTTTTCCCAAATATATCAAGTAAATGTCATAAATGCTTTTGTTTTACTGCATAGTTGCCGGCCATATAACTGGTACTCAATTTTCTGGAAAACACTGAATTATGCATGAAAAACACACAATACTTAAAATCTTAGATTCGTTTTTAAAATAAATTGACACTTCCAGCTTGTCGCCATTAAAATCCAAAGATTCAAATAATTTTCCACGAGGTACGTCAACAATTGCGTAATCAAATGAATGAAAAAAAAAAGTAAAGAAAGCCGGACTTAACATAAATTCCAGGTTGATAAACACAACAAGGTAAAGGTACCTTGTAGTCGGTGAGATATAATAATAATACAGTTAGTAAGGCTCGTACCCTGGGTACGGTAAATATACTAAAACGTACCCGGGAATTTTAACACTAAATCGGTTGTTGTCGGGTATTTTGTAAAAATTAATTATGTTTACATTTATGTCAATTTTCTGTTCAATGGCATTTATATTATCAAAACTCATTGTTAAAATCAATGATGTGATTTAATTTTAAATCTTAAATTGTTTAAAGTCGCGTCATTGTATGACGTCGTCAAGTATAATATTTTCCGCGACATCGCACGCTCACTTTTTACCGTCATAGATTTTTTTTAAAGAAACATTTTTTGGTTTGCAAGGTCCGTTAAATGGGGAACACCATATTCGGTATTTATATTATGTTTTAACAATTAATTCATGCTGTGTTATAAATATTGAATAAGATATTTCGATATTGATTGAAAATGTTTCATATGTTATTTATGAAACCTCTTATTCTAATGAGTGTATGCTATTATATTATACTTTGAAAAGCATATCTGTTGTACTATAATCTTATTATTCAAATTAAATCGTTAATTTAACAATGCTTGTCGTCAGTGTTAGTCGTAAATGCTTGTGATCATTGTTGTCAATGTTAGTCGTCAATCCTTATCGTCATTATACATGAAGGAAATAAAAGCAGAAACAGAGACGTATTCTTGATTACTTGCTTATTCCTACGGCGTCCTCTCAACACTCAAACTAAAAAGCATCTTGATGCAGATTTTTTAAAAGAGAAGGTTGTTTAAGGTTAACAATATTGTTTTACGTTATCGGTAGCATGTTTAACGACATCGGATTTTTGGCGGATATACAACTCGGATACAATCTAATATTTGCGGGCATGTTTAAGTTTATTTACCGTACCCAGGGAACATGTAAGTAAAGTTAAGAGTACCCGGGGTACATGTACCGGTAAGTAGTACCCGAGCCGAGAATGACCAATCGAGCCTTCGTAAGTGATTGATGGTGTATGGGATAACATGCACTGAGGGTGTATATTTTTCATGAACAAGTCAATTGAAGGTGTTAGAGATGCATTGATCCATAACATTAAAAAGGGTAATTAACCAAGGGCTTATTAAAATTAAAACGATGATATTACATTGTACCAGCTGTTTATTGTTGAGTACTGTAAGCTTGCAATATTTTAAATAATGTAAACAACTTACCTTGTATTAAGTTGGCACATTGTTGTCAGATGTAGAAACTTTTTATACTTATTTCTGTTAAGTTGCACTGGCTGAACCAAAAGAATTATGTAGTCGTTTCTGAATAATCACGAAACAACCTACTAATGCATATGTGCTTGCCAGTTACTGAGTTTGTGCATTTCCATTCATTATATTATCGGCCTTGGCAAACAGCGTAGACCCAGATGAGACGCCGTGCGATGTCTGCTATTTCGTTACGCTGAAGATTTCCATATCCACGGGTGTTTTTGTGTCAAATGTTATGGTTTTTCAAAAGATCGTATACTTATCTACAAAACAGCGAATTAGCGTTCACTTTACATCATCTATGTTATTTTGTTAATACTTTCTCGCGTTCTTTTCGAACTTGTATTGACAGCCATTGGTCGACGCCGTCTGCTATTTCCAACGATGAAGATTTCCATATCCACTGGCGTTTTTTTATGTCAAATGTTAGTGTTTTCCAATTGATCGTATACTTATCTACAAAACGGATAAGTAGCGTTCACTTTACATCGTTTGTGATGATGTTATTTTGTAAATACTTTTAAGCGTTCTTTCTGTCGAAGTCGGCCATTTTGACGTGTGTGAAAAAATACCGACATTCCCGCAATTACCAAAATCCCCAGGAATCCCCGAGATCCCACGAAATCCCCATTAATATTGATTATTTATCGAAAATCTGCGTATTTTAATATAGATTGTTGCGAAGTACACTGAAATAACTAATAATGAAACATTGTTTTTATGAAAGTTTGATTTCGGATATTTCGGTAGGGTATCGGTATATCCACATAACGCATTTTGTAATTCCGGTTATGTAAAACTTGCGAAATTGTTTCGTGATTTCATCAAAAACTAGATTTTTCCCAGGTATAACGCCTACGCCAACAGGTAGATCGCATTCTTGTCCATATACATGTCAAATTTCAGCAAACGTGTTCCGCCAGTTTTCAAGGCGCCCAAATCGCGACTATATGCACCAACTTAACGAAACTTAGCCCCCTTTATCATTCGTTCGAATGAACGTCATCAATGATGACGTCCAATACATCACTCATTCCATACATTGGGCCGTATGAAGTGTTCGTTGAACGTTCATTCTCGGCGTTAAAATGTATGGCGTACCATTTGGGTCGAAAGTCAACAAGACCTACAAGGTAAAAAGAGAAATGTACGTCGACGTACGTCGACGTACGTCGACGTACAAAAATTGTACGTCGACGTACAAATATGAAATACACGTCGGAGTATATATTTGTACGTCGAAGTACAATTTGTACGTCGACGTACATTTTTGTGTTCGGTATAAGGTAAACATAACGCAGGATTACTGCACTTATTGGTATTAAACCAAGTTGATAACGCAATTACCACGTATCGTCTTACAGTGAGTAACCAACCAAAGACAATCTGGTCACAAATTGGTCATGTGTTCATACAAGATTATGATACACAAATATATATCAAACTGTTTGTCAGTAATATGTTGATTGCCAGTCTCACTGTTGGAAAACAAATCTAAATTGTATTATTCCTCATAAGAAAAACTTTACTAAGATAATGACATTTATCATATAATATGTAGGTTAATTTTAAAAGTATATTTAATCTATCAAGAAGGAAATTTACTAATAATGTATCAGGATTTTCAATTGTTGCAGGTTCTTGCCTATAACGCAAGCGAATTGAGATTGATTTGGTTTTGACCGTAACCATGTTTTTTTCCAAGTGTCATTTTGACCCAACAAAATCCTGGCCAACGAGTTAAGACCATTCATACACAACCGAATCGTCATGTTTATAGCCCAGTGTTTTATAACACCATTTACCGATTGAAGAAACCCCAGGAACGTCGCTTATCTCATCTAAATTTCATTCATGTGATTGAAATCAATGTTTAAATAGAAAATAACAATAACAGCTGTATTTTCATATTTAGTATACTGTTGGCATACAACAATAGTTTAACTGCTTCGTACTTTTGAGTTTATAAAATTATTTACCAAGTTTAGTGGGTGTAACAAACCTCAAATAGTTGTTATTCGGAACTCTCCAGTCTGGGTTTTTTTCGGTATTTGAGCACGCGCGGTAGGTACAAACAAAAACTGACTAGCATATTTTAAAAGAGAGTGAATAAATAATTTCTCATATTGCTGAATAGTAAACACCACCTTTTCTGCTCAAACGTTCGTTATAGTTGATAAATATACCATGACTTAATCATTTGTCTTTAGATGAACTAATCTCGATTGTGTTTAATTGGTAAGAATACTGTGTTACACGATATAATTCTGCATGTGCATGTATACAGCTTCGGTCACGTAACTATGTCATTGCATATACTGTGCGTAGGCCTGGGCATAGCATACAGTTTTAATGGAAGTTTGTCAACGAAACTACCAAAACATTGACTCCATATATTATACTATTCAAATATATTTAAAATCATACAGACAAGTACCAAACAACAAAAACCTTACTATCCTCAGTCCATTCGTAGTACTACAACTAATATATCGTTCCATATCAGTTGGATATTTATATGTATATTGATTTAGCTCTATTGTGATGCTTTTCTTTAATCTAATCTGAAAAGTAAAGAATATTGTTCACACAGAAAAGACTAAGATCTTATGATTAGAAGACACATCACTAAAGAGCTTTACCATACATTACTTGTATTTGCTATATCTAGAAAGCATGCCGAAAAAACAAGAACATCAATAATGTTTTTCAGAATAAATATTGCATATGTCAAGTCGTTTGCATAGGTTCCTTCATTACCATACAGGTGACAAAGTCAGTTTTTCATGTCTTTAAGGATGTTAGCTACTGGACCCATTCGTAAAGGCTGCTGTACATCTGAACGGTGTATTTAGACTTTAATTATGTATTAAAAGTCTGACATACATGGATACCAGTGTTAGATTTGTTATGGGTAATTAACAATAATAATAGTAATAACAAAAAAAGACTTAAATTTTGACATTTCCTAAAAGAAACACTACTGTCGTTTAAATACTTATTATCCACTACTGAATGGGAAGCAAATCGGATATCGACGTTACTTGTAATTACTGTATTAATGACAATGTTTGTACCTCCCGCGCGCGCTCAGAAATCTGAAAAACCCACAGCGCGCGAGTTCCAAATTAAATCTATTAGTCTGTGGTCCAATTACACTTTCTGAAATTTGTCATATATATAAAAAATGTTCAATAGCTAGATAATGAAATAGCCCTCTTTAGCAAAGAATCACGTGCTTTTGTATAAAAATATGTTATCTAAAATAAAATTGTAAAACAACATCAATATGATATTTCAGAATGGTTGAAATAGACCAATGAACATTATAACCGGAATTATAATTAAATAACTATGTGTGCAATTGCCGTGTCAGGTATATAATTTGAAACCAATTGAATTTCTTTACCTTTAATTTTCAATACCCAAACATTAACGCAAATAAGACCCATTATTAAAATATATACTTAAAATTAAAGTACGGTAAATGATTTAAGTTGAGATATTGTTATATGCCTTTAACATCTAACTACATCAACTTCAAGCAATCTCCATGCAGAGTTGTCGTTCCATGCTCTCACATACATCCCTGCAACGGGATCGGCCGCCATTAGAACAAGCATCTTATTCAAACCGAACAAACGCATTCAAAGTATATTTAATTGTAAATTAAGGATATAAAGCATTAAATAATAAAAAATCAATTTTAAATGTACGATACATCGGGCTAAAACCTGATAATTTGTATGCATCTTTTTGGAACTATTGAATTGCCAATTTACCCAAATGAAAACATTACGCTAAATTCGCTAATGTAAACAAATGTACAAATTGAGTGACTTGAAGCGCTGCTTTGACAGAAATGGTATATTTACATATTAGAGACAGTAAGTTATGTCGTATTGATCAAACAAATAAGGAGACTTTACTGTAATTGTCCTAGTTGTATACAGGAAGACAGAGTTTACCATTTTACAACTTACAATTAATAGTTAGAATGTGATCAAATCTGATAATAATTTAAGTATGGTCTAAATATTATGATAGTACTTAGAAGAAGAAGGGTCTTGAACAGTATTCATACCGACTAGTTGGTGTCTGTTAAAGGTCGAAATATTTCAGCATGTAGACTTGATAATTACTCTTCACTAGATCATGACTGAATATGGTTCAGATAAGTACAGGGATATATCAACCAGAAGTAAACCTTGGAGGAAAATTCACTCAGTATAGGGCTCGAACCCATGACAGTTGGAACACTTACACGGTGATCTACAATCATAGCTGAATTACCCTTGCATAAATGTTTCCTTCCCTTTTAAATAAAAGCCGACCTGCTTTTTATCTCTAACAAAATTAATGTAAACCCAGGAAAAAAATGCCCCCAGGCTTTTGATTAAAATAAATGACAGTGAAGACTGTCCGGTGTACGTTTTATTATATTTTCCTTACCCGGGGTACTTTGTAGTATACTTAAGAGTACCCAAGGTACTGAAATATTACTTGAGCCAACAATTACTAATCTTGGTTGTCTTAATTGGTCGTTGTCGTCTCAGGTACTACTTGAAAGTACCGCGAGTACTCTTCAGTATACTACTATGTACCCCGGGTATGGGAAATACGCTTGAAGGCAACAGGCCGGCCATACTCCAGGGTACTTTTTAATATATATTTCCTATAGTAGCCGGGCACTTTGTAGTATACTTAAGAGTACCCAGGGTACTTGTATGTAGTACCTGAGTCGACATTGACCAAATGAGCGTTAGTGGTTACTGTCCTTTCACAACACTTCAGTTTAAGATGAGCATAACCCAAATAACACAGATGAGTAGAAACATTACCGCCACCATTACTAGTCAATGTATAGTTTTAATCAGAACTGTTAACAGACTGAGATTGGAAAACTATTCAATTTATCTTATAAGATTCCTGTAATTATATTGATGTTTCGGTATTTGATATTTCAAATATTGTATTCAAACAAAATTGAAAATATTCAAGAAACATAAATATTAGAACAAGTCTCTTAAAATGGTGGCGTATTTCTGGGTATAATAACTGAGGAAAACACAAACATACTAGCTTGTTATATCTTAATACCAGTATTTAACACATGTGTTTAAGCAGTACCATTTAATAAGGATTAATACAATACTTCAAAATACATGAACAATTTAAAATAATTAAAAAACTGAACTTAAGTTGTAATGTTTTGCAGATTTACAGATGTGCATTATGTAAGAAAGATCCAGTGAAAAATTATATTACGGGAGATTTTCACAAAATACCACAGATAACATATTTTTGAAGGTCTATAGTCTTAAAATTGCTCCCTCTCCTTTAACATGCCCGTGTATTTCAAAGTAGAATACTTTCCATGCCAGAGGAAAGAGGTCTGGGTTCAAATCCCAGCGGGGATTTCAGAGGAGATGCATTTTGGGACACAATTAATGATTGTAACTATTCGCTTTGCTTTATCCTTGAATTAAACCAAAATAACATGCAATTGTATTGAAAATAATCTTTGCTTCTACATAAAACAAAAGACATCAAACTTATGAATTGATTTTATTTTACTTTTTTAGTCACTTAAACTTTCCTGCAACATTCAAATGCAAAAGAATAACATTAATGGCGTCAATACACTGAATATAATACAAACACAGTATAATGCAAAAAAAGATGACATAAAAGAGTCAATAATTATAAAACAACATTCACAATTTATAACAATTTAAATGAATTATTACACATGACATAAAGTGGGTGACACTGTTTCTTTTTAGTTATTTGTGACTTTACATTATCTGTGTGAAATTGTAAAAAAAACAAATCCTCAAAGTTTGCAAAGATGTTATAACTTAAAGGGGAACTATATGCAAGAATATATAATAACTGGTGATAGTCATGTTCTGGTAATTAAATATATCTTATTAACAAAAACTTGACATATGTCATACTATCACTCATATTACTACTAAACCATTGATGAAATTGCCTTAAATTCAATATCTTTATCCATGACCACATTTGTGAATTATAGCTTTGAAATTTTGGAAAGGGAATTAGAACTTTGTGTGTGCGCATATGAACTCCTGCAGTATGTGGCTTGGAACTGGAATCCCATATTGTTGAAAAGGCATTGTTTTATGTCCGGCGTATTGGAAAACAGATAAGTAGGAATCCAACGACTTAACTTTTTCTGTAGATTGTTCATGCATTACCACTTATCCACTGTCTCACATGTAAACTTTTCAAATTTCACAGGGAAGGGGGACTGAATTACTCATGTCTGTTTTTGACACTTTACTAAAGAAAATGTTACTGGTGAACAAATGCCTTTTCTCGTTACTGGGAATATATCATAAATATCATTATAAAGTTATTTCCTGAAAATAGGCATCATGACATATTTAGATGAATTAAAAACAATACATTTATGATGATGACATTATTTGTTTCATTATTGATATATTTTACCGACACAAATATAATACAACCCCTTGGCATTAGAGTTGTTAAATGACAAAATGACAGTATATTTCTTTACTATTGCCTACTTTTGAAACAAGGCCATACAATTGGATTCTATGTATATCGTCTGAATTTGTTTTGATCAAGCGAAAAATTGTGATTTAAAGTGCATGAAAAATACATACAGTGACCCATAAACGACAACACCATTAGAAAACTTGTATTCATGTTTGGTGAAAACGTGTTATTCAGGTCTCCAACACTTTTGAAAAACTTAATTAAACCTTAGGCACAATTAAGGCTGACTGATTGATTGAATCAATCAGTAATAGATTCAATAAAATAATAAGAATGTATACGGTATGTGATTTTAAAATGAGTTTAAATAAATCAGCTTTGTACCCACATGTAAGTAGGTTTTACAAAAATCTAGCCCATTTTAGAGTAAGCCTGTAATTAAATAGCTCAAAGAGACTGCCGAACAAGTATTTGGTTTTGATTACCGGTAAGATATAAACACTTCCAATATTCATCTTCTAGAATGGTGACATTTCTCTGATAATCAAACACTGCATAACTCTGAATATTGTGAATAGGTTATGTTTTTAATTTTATATTGTTTTTATTGCCCTTTGAGGATTTACTTTCAAAATATATACCCAGTAATTGTAGATGTTTAAATATTCTTTTATGTAAAGAAGTATGTTTGTTTACATTAAACACATATATCCATATAATAATGAATTGAGACTGATACGAGATATTGTAGATTGTTTTCTATAAAACAGTGTGTTGCTAGTCATATGAAAGTTAAATTACTTCATTTAAGAAACAAAGCAATATAATACAAACAAAGTTTAGGATTGCATGTATACAATGATCACTAACTTTAAAATTTACCACAATCAGGAAAAGATTTTTTATAGAAAAATATTTGTATGGAGTGGTGTATCGTATCTTAAAATGTGACCCAGCATTTGTAAAAAAAACGAGATATGTACATTTCCACAAAGGAATTGATATCTTCGTTGTATAAGACCGGGTTCAAGGAAATCGCTGCACAAGTGGCGAAGTTATGGCTGTTCAAAGCGATGCACCTTGTTTTCGGGTCATTTTGAGTTGAATACCGTGTTAAATATATATATATATATATATATATATATATATATATATATATATATATATATATATATATATATATATATATATATATATATATATATATTGGATAGTGATTTTTGTCAGAGTTGATTTTTCGTTATAATTTGATTATTTTTCGTTCACAATAATGCTTTTACTAATTAATTACATAGCCACGCGCTAACCATTTGTGAGTATAAAAGGTATTTGAAAAATGAGAGTCTTTGGTTACAAGACAAACATACATATTGCACTTGTGTAAGTTATATGTATACACTTTCGGTTCTGTTCTGTTCATATTGAACATTTTAATTATAACTCAAACCTCCAAAATTTGTTTGCCGTTTATTAATTAATGCAGGGCTAGTATCTTCAAGGGCATTGTGCCGTTTTTATTTGCCAAACAATATGATATTTGATTTGTTTAATGTGAATACCGTCTTACGTTATGAATAATTTATTAATGACTTTAGAGAATAGCCTTTTCATTAAGTGCTTGAAATTTGGTTTGAACAAATGCCTGAACATACAATTTCATTTATTTATGTACCACCAGTTTCCTAAATAACTAAACAAAATAATGTATTTGTATAAAATTAATGAGTGAAAAAGCGTAAATTTACTTCATACGTCACTAACAGTCGTCTATATTTTCGCAGATTTACACACACATACTTGTGCGTTTTCTTGAACAATTTTATTACAGTTACAACTCACTTAATATTGTAAGTACAAGAGATAATAAAAGTATAGCCAGCAATAACAGGAAACACATAAGTTATGTTATTCCTGAGTCTAATTTTCCTTATTCATTCCTTTTAGAGTAAGCGTGAAACTAAAATGTTTATAGTAAAATTGAAACATAAATATATTGGCAACCAAGACACTTTAGCGATAATGCTATATATAAAATGGAATAATATATACTTATAGTTAAGTAAACAGAAAATATGCATCGTAATGAAGCTAAAATTATCATTATATACATTTGTATTTTTACTGAAAGGGACCTGGAACTTCCTGTATTGTCGAACATTTGCATTCTTTTGCTTCGCCAATCGAAATGGAACACGCGTGTTGATTGACTTTTACTTAACAAAATTAGTCCGTGAATTTCATGCGGTTGCAACAAAGATAACGGAAAATCGAAATATTTATGTGTAAAACAAAGGGGATATTAGATTGCCTTGTGGTTATTAAACAAAGTCCAAATCCTTATATTGGAATTGATTTCGAGTTCAGTGGCTTGAGGCTGTCACAAATATAATAACAGCGCTTAGAAGGTTCAATGTCATGAATAGTATAAACAGAAGAAAATCCATTGAATCAACGATATCGATCCAGTTGACTTCTTGACGATTATCCGAAGCTAATGGTACCACTTGTGTACGTCTGCATGTCCTGCATCTCAGAATGTTGGCTAACTTATACGCTGCCAAGAATCCATGGCCAATAGGTCGTTCCGTCGTGTTTCGGATGGCTAATCGTGCTTCCACAAGACACAGAGCCACAATAAGCGTGCTTGACACCGTCATTAGGATCAAAAAGACGGACAGTAGGGAGACGCAATCGGAATTCGCGGGCGATGACGCGGCGACGATGGTTAGAAACACGGCAAATGAGAGGAATACCGTTACAGAGAAGCTGGCACGTTCACCCGACGTGATTGGTAGTACGAACGAAAACGTGTTCAGAATGGACAAGAGAATGACGGGAACTATGATGTTGATGATGTAGAATCCAGGTTTTCGTTTCAACTTGACTTCAAACACAATCTCTGAATAGTTTGTGTTGATTTTACTGTAAAAAAAGAAAATTGAAAAAAGACAAATATTTGATGTAAAGTTTTCATAATCAACCGTTTATTTGTCATTGTAAGACAAATCGACCATGCACAACAATCTAAATTTCCTTTATTTTAATCGTCCCATAAGAGCATTTGTTATATGCATTTTTTTAAATCATACAATTGCTGTCGCCTTGCACACCTTCTGGTAGCTAAATATTTTACCGTGTTGGACACGAACGTGAGTGCAATATAAACCATAACGTATTTTAGCGTCCGTTTTTATACAAACTAATGTTCAAGTCTGTTCCGAAAGTACCATTCGTAAAAAGTAGCAAGTTCGTGGTAAAATAAGTCTCAGCTTTATAATACGGTGATGTTACTACTAGATCATGTGTCTAAAGGTTTGTGCGCCATAACAGCTTCGTAAAAATATGTTTTCAACAAACATTGAACATCATCAATGTATTATTTTGTGAACGCTCGCGCTTTACAACGGACGTTACCTTACAATGCCTTTTTAAACGTACATATAGCAAATACAAAACATAATAGAAGCATTATAACAAATATTATTTGTTTTAAAGCTGGCATGTTAGTTTTATACTACATCTACCTTTTTGTTTCACGTTTGCTTTTTTTTGCTGAAAGGGGTATTAATAAATTAACTAGTCATACAACATCTATGTTTTTGATTCAGCAAATTATCATTATAAAATAGTACTAGGTAGTATATTACTATGGGTATGTAGTTTATTTATAATCAAATCGTTGTTAAGCTTATTATAATAGTTTTGAAAGATGCACCTTACCACAAGACAGGCATTTACATGGAGCGATTTATAGAGGATTCACCTTGCAGCTGTGGAATAAATGTCCCACATGCTATTTGGAGTGTATTCCGCCAAATAGATGTTCTCCGAATTTTGATAGAGGGTCACGTCCGACTTGTAATAACTCCAGGCGGTTATGACCAAATTACAAGTTTGGACGTCAAACGGAAAGAACTGGATGTTTACGTCACATGCGGACTGAACTACCTGAGGACATCGTGAGATTTGTAGAACACACTACTAGTATTTTAAAGATTGTTATCAACTAAATAGCCTAATCTTGACAATATGAAACATAGAAAAAGCGTTACAGTTACACAGCTCAGAGAATATGCCATTTTTACAAACAGTAAGTCTATCTGACCATGTTGATAGTTAGTTCGTACTTACTTTCACAGAGGATTATATATTTATGTACAACGAATTATGTAGATTGTACGTACTATGTAAAACAAATCCTCTGTATTTTAAATGATGATAATCTGACATTCGATCCCTTCGATAAATTAATAGAAAATACCTGATAAGGAGACCACTCTACTCCTCCTGTACTTGTTACATTGACATTTAGAGGAGGTGCTCCCAAACTGGTGAAGGAATTAACAGAATTCTTGAGTGAAATATCCGGCTTCCAAATGATGTCCTGTGGCTGTAAGTAAATATATTGATAACATCCATGTTCATTCGCAATTTAGTATTAAACATCTCGACTGCCTTCTGCTGATCGTTGATATATTGGTTTTGTTGATGAAATGTTAAGATATGCGCTTATTATACTTGGAACGGGTATTATGTGAGCTTGTTATAGAATGTAGTGTGATTGTAACTGCATGATGAGTGCTTGTCATAATATTATACGAGTTTATACTAGTATGCTATTTGTTTGTTTGTAGTGATATGCGATGTGCTTAGAATGTTATGTTTATGTGTTTGTAATTTGGTGTGTGTGTGTGTGTGTGTGTGTGTGTGTGTGTGTGTGTGCGGGTGTGCGCGCGCGTGTGTGTCTGTGAGTTCATTTACCTGTGTCCTGGAAATATAGGAAAATGGGTGATTAATAATTTGTTAGAATGGTAGAATGTTACATGAAGAGATTGGTAGGTAAATATAAATATTTCATGTCGATGGATATAAGGTGAACATATATGTAAATGTGCTGGATAGATGTATAACCGATACAAATGAAATAGCCTGAGTTGTAACGCAAAACATATTTTTTTCATTTCGTGTTGTTTGAAAACTTTTTTTATAAATTCGTGACTGAAAACAATAAGTGTAATAATAACACAAACTTACGAGAAAAATATTTTCAGTTCCGTTAAAATCCGTGCTGTCCCATTGAAGATATTCGTCAGTCCAGGTTAAGTAGAGGTAACCGGCTGTTTTCAACGCCCCGTTCGCTTCGTCAAACTCGATTATACCTAAAGAAAGGTTTTACATCAAAATAAAATTTTAATGAATGTCTGTTATATATATTTATATACTTATTTATTTATTTATAAATATATATAAATTTATAAAATATCATTTTCCAAACTGCCAGCACGTTATTATAAATGATATGCAAGTTACTGCTAAAATAAAAGCTTGAAGTTTGTAAAGAATACTTTTCAAACAGATTTTCTAATCAAGAATTCTACATTACAAACTGTAAAGAAATACACGATGTTGTTTTTTTACATACAGTGATCACATCCTGTTTCTTATTATATATCTTTTAAGTATCTATCAAATTGTGATAATTACGGTTTAGTCCTGCTTTTAAAACATAACGTATTAGAACAACTATTTTGTTATCCATAAGGGCTGAATATGCTCATGTGTTTGTAAGAATTTTTATTAAGCATTGAACACAATACGATAATTGACCCATTCATCCTTGAACAAATATTCCATTATGTCAATTCGAAACAATTATAAAATAATGTATGTGCCTTTTTGTAGAATTGGAGACATTTAGACAATGATGCAGCAGCAGCATCAGTAGCAGCATTCGTGTTGAACTTAGAAAGATTAGCTGTAATGAATAATGCTTTTGTTTGCCTCTCCATTTCCGTTTGATTTTACCAAAGTCTGTATACAGTTAACTTAAAGTAAATACCAAATTCAAAATGCCGTTTTTACACAAATACAAGATAAATGCTGCTACAGCTGCTGCTGAAATTGATGGCGATGAGGTGGAGTATGGTTGGAAGATTGAGGTGGTCAAGATTGCGATTATATTTATCATGATGATGTCAATACCGTTCACGCGTATGTCTTAAATTATGATGTTTACAATTATAATGATATTGATGATGAGGACGAGGATGACGGAAATCCAGCGGTTGCTAATTACAGTTAAGATGTTGAGTGACGATGACAGTGTTGAAAAGAAGGATACTGAAAAAAGGATTAAACAAATGTACCCAGCAATTGTTTCTTATATATCTGACACAGCATACCTTTCTTTTTCGATAGTAAGGCCAATTTGTTTTAAAAAGTTTATCATTATCACCTTATAAAAAATATGAGACCAACCATTTGCTTTATTTCTCTAAAAGAAATAGCATGATTACATTTATGTGAAGTTTCAAAATCTGTGAAGATGTTACGATAAATGTGTATACATCGTTTAAAGCGTAATGTGTTAAAACTTAGCTTTGTTCCCGTAAGATTGAACCTCTTTCATTCTCGTATGATGTTAAATTTAACTAAGTTCGATTGGAAATAACACATTGAACGTATTAAAAAATAAAGTTTCATCGAGCGATATATCGACAACCCCACAATCGATAAATTGACCGCCGCCATATTGGCTATCACGTAACCCGCTTCCATTACGGAACTGAAGAATATGGCAGATTATAGCGTAATCATAATGTACACCAGCTTCTTTGCAATAAACATTATTTTATTAATTAACAGTAGGATAGAAAACAAGTGAAACATGAAAGAAAGTTTCCATATTTATAAGTTAAATACAAAATATACAGGATAGATCATTTATAAAATATGTGTCTCTGGAAGAATATTCAGTGACATTACGTTATGTTAAAGGCTGAGTGAGCTTTTTTTTATCAAACCTTCAGTAGTGCCTTTGGCTATAAATTCTCTTTATGGGACGTTATTATTCAATGATAATTGTTAACGTTATAACGTTATTATTCAATTATAATTGTTAACGTTATATCAATAACTAAAGTCTGGAGTTAGCTTTGTGAGTTTAGCGTAAATAGTGTAGGAGATATTAATTGCCAAACTTTGAAAGATTTAAGGCCGAGGTAGACATTTTTATTGAAGACTAGATATCTGCCTTTGTTGAAACCTGTATATTTTTTTTAAATAAATGCCATATCTATTTAGTTTCGGAGATGCTCAGTAAGAAATATTGGTAGATTCAATACTTTTTTTTATTAAATAGTAAATATATGTGTTTGTCTAAACATGTTAGGTTTCATTATGAAAATTTCCATTATAAGTGTCATTTTAAAGGTTATATAAAAATTTATAGACGAAATGAAGTTTTTGATTTTAATTAAAACTGGTCCTAAAATATTTATTTCTTAATCTCTGTTATATTTCAGGTTGATGCTCAACTTTTTGTATTAAAAGTATGTATATAGTTGATACCTAAACTTAAGTGTTTCGTATTCATATCTTTTATCTATCGTTCTCAAGCTTATACAAACATCTTTAGCCGGAAACACATTTTGTGATTTAAATGATTTTTAAAATACCGTAGATATTCATAAGCAAAACTGTGTAAGATGTCACACTTATTTTATTAAAAGTACATATCAGTTTTTGCCTATAACTCTATTTCTAAATTATCATTCAAAAAACGTGTTACAGGTAATACCAGAGTCAATAGCCTAATATGAAATGTATTTGTGTTCAAAATATTTACTAAACTGATTGTTTAATAAAATCTAAATTTACGATAAAAATGTCCAAAATGAACAAAAAAAAACAAACTTAAATACCTCCAATGATGTTCGCTACATTTACCAAACATGTCTTTTTCAAATTTTCTTATTAACGGTTAAATTTAAGATACAAACAATAAAAACACGAAACAAATGCGTAATGTTTTGTTCGTTAATTACGGATTATCAGTTTAGTAAGATAATGGTCTTGAAAAAAAACGTCTGAGATACAGGAACTAACGCATTTACTCAATACGTGACATTGTCCCAAGTGTGGATAAAAAGCTTTACTGGGTATACCTGTGAAACCACATGGATGCACATGAACGCTATTAAGATATCACGCGTCATCTTCAAATAGCATGTAAAATGGCAATTAAGACCTAATTCGTGCTGAGTTGCAATTCTATTAAAAGAATGCGGATGAACCTTGTTTCTATCAATCACATTAAAGAACGAACTATTTTTTTTGATGATCAGATCGACAACAGAAACTATTCTAATCTTCAAATATATTTGATAAAATCGTTTCGCTTCCCTTTTTTTCTTCAGTACCGTAATTGCGGCGCATGCGAATATTTATTGGCCGGAGTCATCAATTTCTTGGATTTTCTATTATTTACATGTACATAGTTGTGATTATTATAGTTATATAATTACATTAATAATAATTAGTATTACTTAGTACATATGTACGTTCAATCAGGTATAATGTACTTACTGTTAAGATAGAAATCCACACGTATATCCATCACCATCATTTGATCTTTCAGAGGTCTGATTTTCAAATTGTATTTTTGCGTCGTAAATAATAGCGTCAGTACATCATTGACGTCCGAACCGCTATGGCCAACAGCGAGTCCGATCGTTAAGATACACTGCAATACCACATGCAATACGGAAAACATATTCATCAGTTATTATATCTAACCGCAAATAAAATGTTATGTGATATATTGTCCATGTACTTTTGATTTTAGCAATTGTGTTGTTTCTTTCCTCAATCGTCTCATTTAGTTTAAGTTAATTATACACTAACATAGAGAAATCCAACCATCCGAATGACCGTCCTCTCACTCAATAGATATCGCGGTTTCAATTGATGAGTTATAAATACATGTTCTGCATGCATCAGACTTCTTTTGCAAGAGCGTCATATTTAAATGCTATTAGGCATACATGAGGTATAGACGAGCTAACGAGTGACGTCACACGCACCTACAAAGTTTAGACTCCGCCCACTGGTTGGCAAAAAGAAGTGCAATTCATATAAGCGCACATAGAGGAGGTTGACAAAATCATCGTTTTTAATGATAATCATGCACAATATCAAATATAATTTTACTAATTATGTCTAAATAAAACATTAGCATGCAAGGAAATGCGTCTTTGGAACGACTATATTGTTGTTATTATTATTTGTTTTACTAAAATCGAGCTCGGGAGTGGAACACAATCTAAGAGCTCGGTATGCGGTTACACAAAAATCTCTCTTTCAGAATATATTAAATTTAATTAACGTCAACAAATAAGGATTGAAACAAACAACCAATAAGGCAATTTTATGTACGCGACATAGGGTAACTGATTTGAGCCTTTATATGTCTGAAAAAAAACTTACCTTACACATTAAATAAATTCTCTTGTTTAATGTTATTGTTTTATTTAATTGTTCACACTAATTTCGACACTCTTTGTTGCAGCATTTATATCCCGGTGTTTAATTGTACCTTTGTTATCACAAACCGATTATCTCGTTATGATCGGATACTGTCCAGACAATTACAAAGATAACATTGTGTCTTAAACCCAGGGACCTACACTTGGGTCCCAGCATAAACCACATGTTGCAGACGGGTGTCTGGCCAGTAAACATAAGTTACAATACCTCCATGTCATCTCTTGGCATATTGAGCAATCATTTAAGCCAATTTTTAAAGTTAAAAATACTGATCAGTTGCTTCAATATTTGAAATATTTTAAGTCTATGATAGGCGCCCCCCCCCCCCACCGGAGAGGTGCCACCTCAAAGATTTTTCAATGGGCGGGTATTAGCACCCTCACTGTTTTTTATTGGGCGGAGAACTGACCTCCTGCTAAAAAATAGGGGGCCGAGAAGTGCCCTCTTGTCAGAATTGATGACCCGGATAAGTGCCCCCTAAACACAGAAATTTCGCGGCGAGTAAAGTCGATATATAGAGCGAATATTACAATGAATACAACGCAAGTAACTTTCTTGCTAATATGGTTGGAAAGTGAGCGAAATTTAAAAAATAAATACAAGTGATAAAGGGTATAAAACGGAGAAAAATACCTGCCTCGGCATGGACGTCGCCATCTTGATAATCACGTGATTATCCCCTCTGTGACCAAAGAAAAAATCACTTTTTTGCTCATATAAAAAGTTTTCGCGGCTGAATTATTCAAGATTTTTCCCGAAGTTCAAACAGTTAGCATGCAATTTTATACAATCTTATGCAAGCTGAAAATAATAATTGATTTGTTTGTTTTCACCAATTACGGATTTCGAAGGTTCAACATAATAAACACGTCTGCGGCTTTCTTCAAATTTAACAAGTGCTCAATACAACAACAACAACAACAACAACATTTATTAGCTCTTAAGCATACAATTGCTTTTTAGCCAAATGCATTATACAATTATACTTAATACACAAGTGTAACGACATGGATGATAATTATTATTAAATTAGGTAATAATTATAAAAATTATGTAATTGAGGAAGTTTACAAATATTTTACTGATTCATAACATAGGATATTTTCTTCTAGCATCGATAATGAAAGTTGTTAATAAAATAATGATACAAAGAGTACATTGTTCTACATAATTAGTTTCATTTAAACATTCATATGGATTAGTACTCATCAAATTATGGGAAAAAATAGTAGACATAGATATACTAATTTGTTTCTAAATTGTTCCGTAAACAATTCGCATTATATATGTTTTTTGAAAGATTAATGATTTCTTTTTTATTTTGTGTTTTCATTAATAAATCAAACTTATTTAATGTTAGCCATCTTTGATATTATGCCTTTAAATAAGTTTTTCTAATATCTTTGTATATTGGACATATTAATAAGAAATGGTATTCACTTTCTACGACATTAAGATTACAAAATTTACATTTCCTATTATCCCGAATATTGTGGTATCGACCTCGTTCTATTTCTAATCTATGTGATGATAGGCGTAATTGAGTTAGTGCTATTTTAATTTTTGTTGTTGTGATGATATCCAGATATTGTTCTGTATTAAACGTGTCCTTGATGCGGCAATATGTATTTAGTCTTGATGAATTATTGATCTCATTGTACCAGTATTGCTTGTAATGATCGAATAATCGCTGTTTTATTAGATTGGTTATGTAGGTTTGTTCAGATTTTTCTGCCAGGGTTTGTTGTTCAGTCCATACAAAAGTTAAACCTAGCTGCTCGAGTGTTGATTTGATTTGATAAGCCCAATTTCTTTTGTTGTGTGTAATGTTTTGTTCTGCGTCATTGAAAAGTGATTCATATATTATTTTTATGCGACTATCATTTGTACATGATATTATTTTAAACCAATATTTAAAGATGTGTAATTTACGCATGACAGATAAGGGGTATCGTCCTAATTCGCCATACAGTGCTAATAGATTTGTTGACACATAGAATTTTTCTTAACAATTTTGTATGAATTATTTATAATTCTTTTCCTGAATCTTGTCCCCAGATTTCAGCAGAATAGTGAAGAACGGGGGTTACTAATTTATCAAAAAGATTTAATTTTTCTTTTGTTGGGAATTCATATTGGTTTAAACAGAGTAAAATCGATGAAGCGCTCTGTTACCATGTTCTGATATGGATTTTATTGTTTTATACCAGTTTCCGTTTTTGAATAAAGTTACACCTAAATATTTGAATGATGTGACGATTTCTAACGGCTCACCATATAACGTAAAGTTAAAACTTGTGTGTCGGTTATTTTTTTCGAAAATAACAACTTTTGTTTTATTCATATTGATTTTCAGTTTGTATTTATTGCAATAGTTTTCAACGTCATTTAACATTAGTTGGGTTGATGTTGGAGAAGTTGAAAATAGGACTTGGTCATCGGCATAAGATAATAAAAAGAATTTAATATCGTTGATCGTTATGATTCCTTCAATATTAGAGTAAATATTTTCAATAATGTCATTTACGAACATCATGAACAGGATGCTTGAGCATGGGTCGCCTTGTTTCACACCAGCATGTGAATTGATGTAATCTGATGTTTGATTGTTTACCTGACGGCTGATTTCACTGATGAATACATAGCTTTGAATGCGGAAACCATTTTAGAGCTTATTCGTTCGGTGATTAATTTTTGCCATAATAGCGATCGATTTATACTGTCATAACATTTAGCATAATCAATAAAAATGCAATATAATTTTTGACCAGAGTTTAGAACTTTGTTAATTATACTGTTTAGTATAAAGATACAGTCGACTGTGCTCTTTCCCTTTTGGTAATCAAATTGACAGTCAGATATAATTTTATTTTCATCACACCATTTCGTTAGTCTGTTTAATAGTACTTGGGAATATATCTTTGATAAAATATTATTTAATGTTATTCCGCGATAATTTTTCGCATCGCTCGGATCACCGCCTTTAAATATTGGTGTGATGTAACCCATTCCCCAGCTTGAAGGATATTGTGCAGTATCAAAAATGTTATTGAATATAGTTGTTAAGTACGGTTTTATAGAATTATATGCTGTTTTAATTATTTCAGCTGAAATTTTATCAGGTCCACTTGATTTGCCGTTGTTTTGCTTGAAAACTGCTTGATATATTTCTGACTCTGTAATTGGCGAATCGAGCTGTTCAGTCTCGGTTTGTGGTGTGTTTAAATTTTGTTCATTTATATCAACATCTGTATTATCGAATGCATCGTTTCCGATTAAGTTATTAAAATGATTGAACATTCGTTAATTTTTGTATGCTCTGCATTTTTATTATTAGGTTTATAACATTTTTAAGCGTTTTCCAAAACATTTTTGGTTGCGTATTTGCAATTTTATTTAACCGCGTGCTTTCATTCATCTTATATCTATATTTTGCTTTTCTACGAATAGCGTTGTATTGTGTTCTATAATGTACAAATAGTTGTCTATTTTGGTTGGATTTATTTTTATTAAAGTTATTTTTTGCGTACCGGAAATTGCATTTTGCAGTTTTACAAGTATTATCAAACCATTCTGGCGCTTTTAGATGTGATTGTTTATTGTTATGAATTGTAAATACTTTTTCCAAATATCTGAACGCTACTTTCGTGTAAATATTGCGTTAGAGTGTTAATTTGATTATTAACATTAATTTCAGTAAAAATTGTATTTAATACGTGTAATTTTTCATCTATTAACGAATTAAATTCTTGTGACTTATCATTATCAAATATTATTTTTAATTCTTGTAGTTTTGTTTCCTTTTTATTGCTTTGTAAGTTTATATTGCTTACTGTTTGAAAACTAAAATAAAGTGCAGCATGATCAGAGAATTCGCTCCAATCAAGTATTTCAAATTCATGAATGACATTCCCGAGGAATATATCGTGGTGTGTTAGTAAATAATCGGTTACGCAAAGACCACGTGGTGAGGTGAAGGTGTAATTACCTGTTCTATCTCCGGGCATACGACCGTTAATAATGATATGGTTGGTTGATTTGCATAGAGAGATTAATGATCGGCCTTGACAGTCAGTTGTATGATCTTCATTCATTCGTTTCGGAATGTGTCCCAAATTTGGTTCGTTTGAATTTGTGTTAACGTTGTTAGTTTCATCCAAATGTCTATTGTATTCTAATATATCGGATAATAAGCCAGTTCTAGAATTTAAATCTCCTACAATAAAAGTATATCCTAAGGTACAATATTGTTCTATATTATTCTCTATTTCTTCGAAAAAATCAAAATCGACATCTCTTAAGACTTTCGAATTGGGTGGTGGAATGTAAGTACAGCAAATATAAACATCTGTATCAAAATTTAACAGTTTTCTATCTATTTTTAACCATATTATGCCAAAATCATTTACTTTTACAATTGATATTTTATCTTTTAATGAGGTTTTAAAATAAACAGAAATACCTCCGGCTTGTCGGCCTTTTTTAACTCCATAAGATTTATATCCATAAATATGTGTGCTTTCAAAGTTTGAATGTTTAGATTTTGTATTCTTTTTTTATTGGTCCAGGGTTTACTTAACAAAATGATATCATATTGATTAATGTATTCTAAAAAGTCAATATCCTTTAATTTTCGTATCAGTCCATTTATATTCCACGAAATAATTTTTAACTTCCCATTGTCCTAATTGTTTAGTTCATGATAGCCGCCGTTTTATCCTTTCACTAGAAGTCTTGATCCTGCCCATTTGGTTGTTCTGCCTGCATTTCGTTCCCGGTCAACTATGTGTTGTTTATTTCGTCGCTTTTCCAGGGTAGCCTTCGTCTGCTGTATCCCAACGCCTTGGTGTAGCGCCCTTAATCTGGATTCTTTTCAATTGAGGCTTTGCGAACGAGTTCCCGGTCGGAATAATGATGGAACTTCGCCACTATTGGTCTTGTTTTGCCCGGTGTTTCCTTGCCTATTCGATGGACCCTATCAAGTTCGATGTTTTTTTCGATCTGTAATACATCTTGTATGAGTGTCTTGATTAGTTCTTGGCAATTTTCTTGCTTACTAGGTGATTCTTTAATGCCATGAAAGAGCAGATTCTCTCGTAGGCTATGGAATTCCAGATTGTCGTTGGCATCTTCAATTTGCGTTAATTTTGTCTGGAAGCTTTCGATGCATTTTTCGATCTTGTTAGATTGTTCGTTAAACCTTTTGATTTGATCCTCTGATTTTTTAAGTTTATGTTTTGTTTCTTCGAATTGCTCATTGATGAATTTGCAACTGGCTTCCATGCATTTAACTTGTAATTCTAATTGTTCCACTTTTTGCGTTATTTTGTTTACTAAGTCTTCAATCCTTTCAATTTTCGCTACTTGTTGTTTTATGTTTTTGATATCCTCCATCAAGCTCGCGGCCCAATGTGGTGTGTTCATGTTGTTTTGATACGACTGGTTGACGCCTCCAAATCGGTTAAATGGTGGAGAAGAGACTCCAAAATGACCAAAATATGGTGTTCCAGCGTTATGATTCATTGTCCAAAAGGCGTCTGTTGTACAATTATTGAAATCGAAAGCCGTTTGTGTTGTGGTCAAGTTTAATGGTTGCGATTCCTTGCTTACATTGTTCGTGCTACATGTACTTTGAGCAGTGTTTACATCTAATCTAGTTTTGCCGGCTTTTTCATGCGAGTATCCCGTGCTGATTTTGGCGGGCTCAATTGGATATATTGTTTTTCTTTTTCTGCTTGATTTAGTACTTCTGTTAATGTTAGTTCCTTTATTCTTCTTTGGTGACATCTAGATTATTTCTTTGGCAACATTTTAGTCCAAAAATTGTCCTGATATTCGCGTTAAATCCATATTATTTTATACAATCTTATGCAAGCTGAAAACAATAATTGATTTTCAATAATTAGAGTCGGTCCGGTCTCCCAACTAAAATATTAAAAGATGGCGGTGCTTATCGTTAAAGGTAACAAATTCTCAGCCTGCCTAATTAACTGCAAATTAAAGCAAACTGAAACCGATTTTGTTTTTTGAAGTTGCATGTACTACAGGTACCGAGTTGCACGTCTATATTTAGTTACGACACATGGTCTATTTTAACACGCACGCTTCTCCTGCGTGGAACTCGACTATGTTTCGCGCTCTTATTAAAACACGACTTTTGCATTGCATTCATGTATAGTGAATGGTGCAGATACGTACAAAGGTATTAAATAACATTATCACGTGGCTGTAGAAAATTTATGTTATTCAGTTCGATAAATGGAAATATACTTGTACTGTAATTAAATTGTTACCGCATAAAATGTGTAACGGGTATTGTTTTCACAACTTACTTGCCATAAGTAATTGATTGCTCACCATTTGCAATGAACTTCTTATTAGAAACAATTGTTGTTTGAGTAACTGTTTACGGTAAAAAGGAGTGAAATGATGATGCTCGACGTTTCATGATTCTTGAAGTTGACACAGCGGGCACTTATCCGCCCCTTGAATTATTGTGGAGGGGGCAGATAACCGCCTACTTAATTCTGACAGGAGGGCACTTATCAGCCCCTCCAGATTTGATTGGAGGGAATCTCTCCTCACCCTTTAAAATTAGGGGCACCTCTCCGGGGTGCGCCTCTCCGGATACCAAATATTTTAACATTAACAAAAATGAAGTCATTGGTCGGAAATGTATTAACAGGAACTAGTGTATATATATTTATTAGGCAGTTTAATCTTAACACATTGTTTGATAATTATACATTTTAAATATTGTGCAATTGTTCTGCTACGCAATGAAGGTATTTAACGGGTACCGGCAAAAGTAAACTCCTCTATTACGTGGAAAGATTGCACATTACTGCAGTGTACGAAACACCGTCATGAACACAAGCAATCACAATAGGGTAAAATACTTTCGTTAAATAAATTGAATATATGCATTTATCATAAAATGCTAGATTTGTATCACTCCTTATTATTAGTAAAGATATTTCAATATACATGCAAAGACAGTTCATTTTGCATAATTAATATGCAGGGTTTTTCCGTTTGTATGCTAAATTGTATTTATATTGTCATTCAATGTAAACGTAACGAAAGTTCATTCAATGTAAAAGAAAATTACCACAAATAGTAATGTATTCCGCTTTTTAGGGCTTTGTTTTATAATTTATTAAATGCACCTCTGACACTCGTCTATACAGCTGCTATTATAGAAATACGATTTAAGGATTATACTTATTACTCATGTCTACGAAGTAACGCTGAACAGCTCCCATGTGCGATTTAATTGGCAATTTGATTTGATACGCAGATTCTCCATAGGCACTTATTCTAATTTTCCGTTATTCAAAACCCGTTAAAAATATTTAATTGCGACTTACGTGTTTCAACGTAACTTCGTCAAATTGTTGTGAGTTAAGTGTTTTATTATTGAATAATTGGTATTATCTTGTTCGTTTAACTTAATGTGTTTTTTTTTCAGACAATAAAATCAGTGTCGTCTCTACCAAAGGTTTATACAACTTAATCGACATAGCGCTATTTTAAGACCCTATACACAATATGTAATTTAACATCGGAAACCATATTCAACAGAATTCCACAGAGTGTAATAGCAACCTGCTGTGGCAATCCTTATCTTATCAGCTTAATGCAGAGGCAACTGGCTACTGTACTGGAAAATATTGGATTACTGCCAAACTGACTGATTACATTTATTGTAATTGTTTGTACATTTAAAATTAACGTGTTACATAATTATGATAATTCAGAAATAACTAATATTAGATGTTTTAGCATGAACCCATCTCATATATAGATTTCGACATTTATAAATCATTAACATCGCTAATAACCCACTTTGAATTCAATTTTCTATGGAAAAGTATTGTGGTGATTTTTTTTATTTAGTAATTGAGTCATAAATAAGTGATAAGAATGTGAGGCAGGAAAACTGCGTCTTAAAAAATACTTATATGCAATTGTTACGAACCTACTTGTCTTACATATACGAAATACACTTTAGAAGGACAAATATAATTGGATCTTAAGTACTAGCAGTAATATCTACGTACACAAGCGTTCGGTTGGAATATACGTGAAAGTATATATACTTGATAGTTCATCAAAATCAGGGAATTCAACGAACTTCTTTTTACAGATATTTCTTGTTAACATCATCGTACTTTCATAAAACAATCTGCCATTATTATACATGTATATTATGATTTAGTATTAGCATTGATTAACGTTAAAATTATGATATAGATTCTATAGCAAGATTATATACGTTAATAATTAAAAACAATGTGTAAATAATAATATATTTGATAAAACCATATAGAAGATAAATGCATTTATACCTATTAGCTGCATTTGATACCTCGCCAGCCAAAGTTGTTTTTCAACACTCTAGGTCAAAATCATACGAATTAATCAAACGCACAGCTCACAGAGAGCAATATTTGGCTGTTATCCGCGAAGCTACATGCCAGTGCTATTCAATTTAAGCTTTATATGTAATTCTTTTTACTTCTAGCTACAGATCACTGCACAGGCTAATCTGGGACGACACTTTACGCACATGCATTAAACCCAGTTTTCTCAGAACACGACTCAATTAGTCAAACGTGCAGTTCACAGAAAGCAATATCTGGCTATTATCCGCGAAGCTACATGCCAGTGCTATTAAATTTAAGCTTTATATGTTATTCTTGGGATCCGGACATAAGCCCCACAGGAAATAAGCCCCCAATAAAAAAATGAACATTTGTACAATTGCCCCCAAGTAGATATGACAGGTAGGACATAAGCCCCCCAGTGCTTACTTTGCATCTGGACATTTGTACCCCAGTGCTTATTTTAGAATTGGACATTTGCCACCCAGTGCTTATATCATATGTTGTTCCCATGAGCATATCTCTGTATTTGGTATCAGTATTGTGTCATATGGGGTAGGGATGTGTATGGGGAATGGGGCGGACGTGTTTTCAGATTTATATAATTTACATTTATGTTTTGACATGGATATTGAGATTTCGATTTAGTGTTAAAATTGAAAATACAAGGAATCTTATTTTTAGTTAAAGATTTTTCATTAGATCTACATAAATGGTTCCAGTCACACAATTAAATTTGGAATTAATATTTATTTTTTCATTTATTTGACATGATGATATAAGCATGATATAAGCAGAAGAAATGAATGACTTTAACATGAGAAATTTAAGTTTAAAGAAAATCATTACTTAGTAAAGGTTCCAGACACATTATTTGGAATTAGTCTTTTTTCTCTTTTAAAATGAAAGTAATGACAAGTAATGATAAAAAAACATTTTAACTAAAAATAAGAATCCTTCTATTTCCAGTTATTTTGCATTTAATACAAATCTGAATTGTCCAATTTTCTATTATATTACTCGATTGAGCAGATAATCATGTCCAATTATCACCACCTGATTGCTCAAAACCTTTGAGATGATAATACATTTATCGAATTACCACCACTGACAGGCTTAAAGAATGGAAGGGATAAATATGAATACGCAGTGTTAGAAACAATTTTTACTTTGCAATTATAAATACAATAGTTATTACCGTTGTTCACACATAAATGCAGTTTATCACAAAAATGCAATTTATAACAAGTGTTTGAATAGGGAGAATTATCCTATATAATGAATCACAAAAGAAGCACATATTTGGTAAAAATTAATATTCTATATAACAATAAATCCATTTAATTATTATTGTAAATTGAAAACACATTATAAAACAAAATGATGTACAAAATAATATGCCCAGAATTAAAATTCTTTTGCGAAAGCGAAAAACAAGAAGTTGTTAATTATAATGATCCAAGTTTCTATGATTATATATTTATGAGAGATGACATAATACTGAATCTAAATACAGAGATATATTTATGAAAATAATATATGATTTAAGCACTTGGGGGCAAAAGTCCACTTCTTAAATAAGCACTGCGGGGGGGGGGGGGGGGGGGCAAATGTCCAGATGCAAAATAAGCAGTTGGGGGCTTATGTCCTACCTATTTTTTATACTGGGGGGCAATTGTCCAAATGTTCATGTTTTCATTGGGGGGCTTTTGTCCTTAGGGGCTTATGTTAGGTGTCAAGTATTCGTTTTACTTCTAGCTATAGATCAGCATTTCTTTGTTTTCTCTATGCATATATATTATGTTTGCAATAAGCATTGTTCAAATTCAATAAACGTTTCGTGTCGTATCGTGTCAAAAAGAAAGAGAACTATCTACCTACTTTGTAAGTGAGAACTGGTTTTTCTATGAACCTTATTTTAAACGTTATTACGTTAACATCATATATTCAATACTAATTTTGAGTGTTTATGACTTATATCAAAGCTGTAGCATTATTTAGATATGAACGAAAGGATGACGTTCAAATAGAACGCCTGGACATTTGATTGTACACAGGTAGGGGTACGTTTCGGCGGAAATTACGTCTGACAATAATACATCAATACAATCATTAAAATGCTACATCACAAGATAGACGGTAACCAAAAATACGTATATCTAACGTGTGTGCAGTTAGCCTATTAAGCCTATTTAGCCTCTTTAGCAAGTTTAGAACGTAGGTTGATATAAACATCCTCTTCAGCTCATTTTTGCCTATTTAGCAGCCATTTGAACCTATTAAGCCTATATCATAAATATATTAAATATCCATCGTATTGTCGCACTGTCGTCATCGTATTATCGCACTATCGCATTGTCGCATGGTCGCCATCGTACTATCGCATTGTCGCCATCGTATTGTCGCACTATCGCATTTTCGCATTGTCGCCATCTTACTATCACACTGTCGCCATTGTATTTTCGCACTGTCGCCATCGTACTATCGCATTTTTGCCATCGTACTATCGCGTTGTCGCATTGTCGCCATCGTACTATCGAATTGTCGCCATCGTACTATTGCACTATCGCATTGTCGTCCTCTGGTTTTTTATGTGTAACCACGATGGCCCTAACGGTATTCCGTAACTATGCGATAGTCATATCGTACTGTCGCCATCGTACTATGGCATTGTCGCCATCGTACTATGGCATTGTCGCCATCGTACTATCGCGGTTTCGTACTGTCGTCATCGTGTTATTGCCCAATCGCATTGTCGCATGGTCGCCATCGTATTGCCACACTGTCGTCATCGTATTATCGCGATATCTACTTTTACTTTAAACATATTTTATTTCCAAGTAATGACATTGTACAAATATATACATTGGTCCATACATACATAATGGAAAAAGGGTTAGACCTGAAATTCTTTAACATTATCGGGGGTCTTTCCCTTGCAATAGTTTTAACATGTTGTAATGGTGACAGACTTACATAAAATATTAATCATGTCATTTACACAGTATACAATTGAGAACATAAATCTCAATAATTATATTTATTATATGATGACAACAGTACTACTATTAATAACAGTAGTTACCAAGAATAGTAATACTAATAGTAATACTAAAAATAAAACAAAATAATAATAATGATTTTATAGAAAATATACAGATATCTTATACAATGAAGGATATTTATAATGATAGTACTAAAGATATAAATATAGTTATAAGTAATAAGTAATAAGTCCTGTCCAGCAAAATGTAAGAAAATATTCGCGCTATCGAATTGTCGCATTGTCGCCATTGTACTATTACACTGTCGCTATTGTATTGTCGCACTGTCGCCAACGTACTATCGCATTGTCGCCATCGTACTATCTATCGCACTAACGCATTGTCGTCCTCTGGTTTTTAATGTGTAACCACGATGGCCAAAACGGTATTCCGTAACAATGCGATAGTCATATCGTACTATATCCATCGTACTATGGCATTGTCGCCATCGTGCTATGGCATTGTCGCCATCGTACTATCGCGCTGTCGTACTGTCGTTATCGTACTCTCGCACTGTCGCCATCGTATTGTCGCAATGTCGTCATTACATTATCGCACTATCGCATTGTCGCATGGTTGCCATCGTACTATCGCACTGTCGCCATCGTATTGTCGCACTGTCGTCATCGTATTATCGCACCATCGCATTGTCGCCATTGTACTATCGAACTGTCGCCAATGTATTGTCGCACTGTCGCCATCGTACTATCGCATTGTCGCCATCGTACTATCGCGTTGTCGCATTGTCGCTATCGTACTTTCGCATTGTCGCCATCGTACTATCGCGTTGTCGCCATCGTTCTATCGCATTGTCGCCATCGAACTATCGCACTATCGCATAGTGTGTAACCACAATGGCCCTAACGGTATTCCGTAACGTAGTACACGCTGGCCTGCCGTTGACTGCCAATCGGGCTGAACTAGTTTCGGCCGGGACTTGTAATTAGGGTCGGCCGTGCATGCAGCCTATTTAGCCTATTTAGCGTATTACGCGTCATTTTGCCTGTGAGTGGGTATGGCCCTTTTAGAGCCCATTTCGGACGAACAAGAGTTATACCCCGGAAGCGACCAAATGCACGCTTACCAGTCGTCGACTGCCTTTCAGGCTGAATTAGTATTGGCCGGGACTTTTAATCGGGGTCAGCCTTGCATGAAGCCTATTTAGTCTATTTCTCGTATTCGCCATTTCCCATTGAGCGGGTATGCTCCTTTAAGGGCCCCTTTCGGACAAACAAGAGTTATTACCTGGAAGAGACCTAGTGCACGCTGACATGCCGTCGACTGCCTGTCGGGCTGACCTTGTTTCAACCGGGACTTTTAATTAGGGTCGGAGTCAGGTGCACCCTATTTAGCGTAGTACGCGTCATTTAGCCTGCCAGTGGGTATGTCCATTTAAGGGCCTCTTTCGGACGAACAAGAGTTCCGGCAGCGACCTAGTGTACGCTGACCACCCGTTGACTGTCTATCGGGCTGAACTAGTTTCGACCGGGACTTTTGATGAGGGTCGGCCGTGCATGCAGCTATTTTGCCTATTTCTCGTATGCGTCATTTCCCAGTAAGCGGATATGCCCCTTTAAGGACTCCTTCCAGACAAACATGAGTTATCCACCGTAAGCGACCTAGTGCACGCTGACCAGCCGTCGACTGCCTATCGGGCTGATCTAGTTTCGGTCGGGACTTTTAAAGGGGCCTTTTCACAGATTTTGTCATATTTTCAAGTTTGTCATTAAATGCTTAATATTGATAAATGTAAACATTTGATCTTATAAGCTCCACTATAAAATCAAGAAAAAAATTAAAACAAGGAAAAAAAGTAGCCGGTACCAGGGCTCGAACCAGCGACCTCCCGAGTCCTGGAGTTAGTCTGACGTAAAAATGCATAAGCCCTCTCGGCTATTCAGCCGAGCATGCACGGTTTAAGTATTTTATACCTTATATAAGCAATCTTCGTAGTTTCGTAAATTTTAACGACAACAACAGAACTCTCCAAATTATTCAATCGTTTCGCGTTGCAACGCTTTATATTTTTTAGGTTTTCAAATCGTCAAAAGATACATATAATAGCTATATTGGACTATGGTAAATGTTCAGTAATACTGTTTCCTCACAAATATCATAACTAAAACGAAAATTTACGAATCTGAAACAACTTTTTTAAATTTTGTCAATTTACCAAACCGTGAAAAGATCCCTTTAATTGGTCAATAATTGTTGTCTGTCTGTATTATTATTTGTTTTGCGTTGAGTTCCAGCATTTAAAACACGTATAGATTATCGAATATTTAATATGGATTTGTTAAGCCATTTTTCGTGCATTGTTTGAAGAACAATCCTTCTGACGATCGGTGGTTCCAGTAGATAATTATTTCATGACATGAACAATAACTAATATCATGAAACATGTTCTTAAACATAACGAACAAGATAATTGAACTGTCATAACTGTTTTGTATGTTTAAAACTTTGTTTGATTCATTGTGGTTTACAATAAATTGTTAACAGAACAAAAAAACACCGGGCGATCTTCAGGCCCTTGAAAGTTAACGATCCATTTATATGCCTCTGTATTCCTACATTAATATATACATACGAACTTTTCAAGTTTAAAATGTCTGATCATAGTATGAATGATTCATGGAACCATTTACTATCAACTTATACAACAATATATGACCCACTCACATGTGTCTGTGTATTTTCAAGTTTATAAGGTCCTTCCGCGCCTGAGGCCGCATTGCGTATTTTGGTACTAATGCGGCTGCAATTACCAGTTATTTTTAGTTGTTCGCTTGCGAACACTAAAGTTAGTAATATGCGTTACAAGTCAGTCTGCTCTTAACTACGCTAAGAACGATAACCACCGCATCTGACTGTTATACTTTACCACTGGTACACTGCAGACAGTGAGTATGTGTATGTAATCAATAGTGTTCAACAGCTTGTGCGACGACATTGGCCAGTTTGTCATTGAAATCTGTACATATTGACTGCTTTCATGGTAAACGGGGCTTAATGCATGTCAAATAAGTGGTGTCCCAGATTAGCCTGTGCACACTGATAAGCCTGTGCAATGCGCACAAGCTTATCAAGGACGACACTTTCTGATTTTATGGTGTGTTCCGTTTAAAGAGAGTCTCTGGTACTGGGATGACAATTTATGCATTAAGCCCTGTTTTCCCAAAAATGAAGCTTACATTATCTTTTTTAATGATTTCAAAAAAAGAAGATTAAAGGGATAATAATTTCAAAATAACCTCGCTGACAAGGCAAATAAGCAAAATAACTTTTAAATCAAATAAACAACAAATGAGTTTTAACCTCTACCTTGTGGCATTTTTTAGTAAGCATCTAAAAGGGACCTTTTCACAGTTTGTCATTAAATGCTTAATATTGATAAATGTAAACATAGGATCTTAAAAGCTGCATTAAAAAAAACAGAATAAAATTAAAGAAACAAAAAAGTTACACTAAATTTGGCTCGAACCACAGACCGCTGGAATAAAAGTCTATCGTTTAGACCACTCGGCCTTCCGTGCTCATATAATGAGAGATGTATTTTATACTTTATATAAGAAATCCTCGTAATATGAAAAAATATAACGACAACAACAGAACTCTCCAAATAATTAAATCGTTTAATTTTGTCAATTTACCAAAACGTGAAAAAGTCCTTTATGTCTTCAGACTTGCAAATTGAATGAGTTCAATACACTGTCAGATCTTACATCATGAATATCTTACAGGTTTAGTGGTTTCCTGTTAGCCTGGGACCAGTAATTTAAGCCCATGAAACTCAATTCCAAAATTTGGTTACAGTTGGGCTTAAAAGCAGGGCACTTGCTTTTTCGAAGCTTGAACGACTCAATCCAATAAAACATAGAATACAAATTGGCGACTGTGGATCAATTAGGCCTAGGAAATGATTCAAATCCGGCTCACAACAAAACATGATGCATTAAAAGTCTGTCAAGTCGGCAAAATTGTTGCTCATTAATTTAAACACAACAGAACAGAAAGTTTATTTACGACTTAAGCATATACAGCTCATCGTCACAATAACAATATAGCAATAATCAATACACATAAATACTCATGCGTCAAAATAACAACACTTTTGTTTATGCATTTTTACTAATATATGATTTTTGTGAGAATGTAATATGTAAGGGAAGGTTCTTCATTAATTTATAACAAAGTTAAATGAATGTAAAAATCCGTAATCGATTGAGAAAAATAATGCGGCTAGATAATACATACAAAATTCCAATTCTGGGTAAAAAACTTATCTATAACTTTTCGGCTCTAAGTTTACATGCTTTAATACAGAAATTAGCCAGACGTATCAGTATAGATTTTCTAGTCTCATTCAATAATTGTAAATATTTAAACATACTTGGTCTTCTTCTGTTAACATCAGGTATAAATGTATTTCTAAAATTATCATACAACGGGCATATCAAAACAAAATGGTACTCATCTTCAATTTCATTAAGTGTACATAATTTACAAATTCTTTCATTTCTTGGAATGTGTTGGTGCCTACCAGTTTCTATATATAGAACATGAGAAGATAGTCTTAATTTTGCTATTTATGTTTCGAAATTTAGAATTTTCAATCTTTTCTATGTAAATGGATCTTTCAAAGATGGGTTTCAATTTCTTGTAAAGAAATAGTGATGAAGTGTCATTAACATCAGGTCGCCATTTTGAAATAAATAAATCATGTAATCTATTGCGAAACAATACAAAAAGCTGTCAACATTAACAGATTCTGAATATATCCACACGTCATTAAAACCTGACTCTTGCAAAAGTTTTTGAACGTTTGATGCCCATGACTTTGAGTGGGGGTGATGACATGCTTCTTTACATTGTCTAAGAATAATATTGTTTAAAATACAGTTGGACGATTTTTCGTTGAACAATTTTAAGAAATATTTAACTACTCGTAAATATCTACTTTTATACATCGGGTATCTACCAACTTGAAACCTGAAACCGAACTGCGCGTCTGTTAAAATTTCATCAGCAGTGGCCAAATTTTGTAGGCGTTCGTTTAGTATATTAGTAAATAATTTAGCAAAACAACTCACAAGGGTTATACCTCGATAATTATTGGGTATAGACGGGTCGCCTTTTTTATAGAGGGGAATAATCAGACCCGTTGACCAGCTGTGTGGGAATTTCCCAGAGTTAAGAAGATGATTAAATAATAATTCCAATGCGTTACCTATTACATGTACACTTTCTTTAAAATATTCGTAGATAATATTGTCAGAAGAACACGCCTTATTATTACCTAATCGCGTTGTGGCCATAACAATTTCTTCCAGTGATATGGGTCTATCGAGTTCCGGGTAGGAGCTTTCAGAGTTATGGTTGCTGTCAAAATTGCGAACAAAATTAACACTGTTCTCATTATTTAAACTACCTTCATTTTTCGCCAGGTTTTTAAAGTGTTCAACGAATTCTTTTAAATCAATTGTTTGTCCGTTCGGGTTCGTGGATCTTTTCTGGAACATTTTCCAAAATTGTTTAGGTGATTTTGATTTCATACTGTCAATCTTGCGTCCTAACGTACGATTAAAATCTGACTTGCATTTACGACAATAATATTTGTAAGCTTTCTTTTTTTCAAATACTGACTGGCGATTAAGCTCGTTATTAATAGTATTGTATTTGTATAAAGCATCCTTATATTCTTAACGTTTTCGTTCACATTCCGCATTATACCATTTTTGTTTATTTTTGTCGTGTGAATCAAACTTATTTGAAACGGATTTAATAGTGCGTGCAAAATACGGATTACCTTTAGAAGTAATATACTGAGTAAAAATTGAAACTAGGTCCTCTGTTTCAGTGTTATTTTCTATCCCGCGTATTAGACTTGACTCAAGATTTACAATATCGCTCGATAAGTCGCGAATAAAAGCTTCCCTGTGAATAGCATTCCATTTAACAAATGTTCTTGGTCCGCGCATATATTTTTTGCTAATTGTTCCAGTTTTTAGATTATATTCAATCGGAGCGTGATTTGAAAATTCATTAAAATCTTTTCAAAATGCACAATATTTTCAAAATTAGCCGACCGCGTTAATAGATAGTCAATCAAACTTTGCCCATTGTGTGTAAAACACGTAATTCTTCCAATAGTCTTATCGTTATGCAATCTACCGTTAACAACTCGGAAATTTGTAGCCATACATAAATCTAACAATGCGTCCCCGAAGTGGTTTGAATTCAAATCACAAGTTGCCCTAGGCATAGGATTGTCAATGTCTATGAAATCGAGATTAATTAAACTACGATCATACGCAATATAATCTAACTTTCGTCCAATTCTTGAATTTGTATCCCCCGTTACATAAACCGCACCTAGCTCGCTGACATTATTAATATCCGACTCAATAATCTTAAAAATATTAATATAATTTAAAGAAAATAAATGAAGTATTAGATACACATAACACAAAATGTACATGATTCTAGGCTTGTTATTATTTAGCAAGGTAACCAAAATTCTAAAGATGGTTGCCAGTGCAGCAACAAATTGCGAAAAAAGAGACATATTGTTGTTATTTTGTTTAAGTTATCTCTATTACATAAATATGAGGATAAACAGTGCACCCACATCTCGACTTGTGCACCACTTAATGATACCCCCGCAGTGTATTTGGAACCATAATAAATTTGATTAATGTGTTACTTCTGTACATCGCTAACATCGTCCCTATATTCATATTTCTAACAACAATGGTGTTCATACGATAAGCTATGGTTACACGCTGAAATTAGAGTACTGGTATCGCAACATTATACAACAAGAAATAACCGCGTTGATTGCGCGTTGTATTTTCGTTTAATAATTATTTCATATAATTTTGTAATTGCCACGTGGATACATCCATATATATATGCGTCATCGTTTATGTATTGCTGAAATTGATTCGAGTGAAGTTGGCGATTAACATTGTTTTCATATCCGATTTAGCGGACGCACCAACTACTCTGCCAGAAACCCTATTTCAAAACATGGAGAAAGTCATATAATGACGAGATTGCATTTGCATATAAAAGAATTACATTAGTGGGTACCAAATTGTAAAATAATGAATAAATAACGCGACAGTAGCAATTGTGTTGCAAATTTAATATATGTTATAAAACGAATATGAAAAATCATTCAAGTGACTAAAGGACTCTACGAAGCAGTACAATGCATTCAACACAACATTTAACGTAAACGAGGATTAAAGCTATGGTCACTTTCAGGGTGCAGGATCAACGGGGTTCACAGGGGTTTACGCCGATATCTTAAGATTAAAAAAATAATTCTTGAATACGTCAAGCATAAGCGTGTACATGAATTCTTTACAAATTGAATTTGCCAAGAACACAGGCTTATTAAATAAAGTTATTCTGATGTATTTCACATAACCATAAGCAGCATAAACATGTCTTTCACGCACAAGTTGAAATTCTTAAGAGAAATTGTTTAAAACAGTTATTTGAAAAAAGCAACACTTACCGGTGTGTACATCCTTTAATGTTAAATTATGAACCCCACAATGTCACGTGATGCCGAACCCTTACTAAAGCAATAGCACGGGGAATGCAATACACGTTCATGAATAATGAACTTTAATAAAAGCCATGAAGAAATGGAACCAATAGATAAAATAAATTTAATTCAGCAGCAAATGCTTTTTGCTTTTACAGTCTAGACTTTATAATTTATTAATGAAATGTACACTGTCGTGAATCCACGTCATTTTTTGTTCTGCAACAAATACTAGTGAACGTTTCGATATCAGCTTTGCGCTAACAATAACTTCAACATGGTCTTTGTGAATTTCAAGTGAAGCACGTTTGTTTAATGACATCATACGCCGATAATTTATATTTTATATCCTAACTTTAATCATTATTCATGCATTTTCGTATTATGTTTACTTTGCTTCATACAATCCGATGAATAAGAGTAGAATACATGAGAATGAAAATTCGATCATTCAACTGATACAAATTAATCATTTCACTCTGAGTGCGTGTCAAGTTTTTTGTCTGACTAAATTTGAACTGTTCAACAAGCGAAAACAAAAGAGCAGATAAAAAACACCTTTCTATTTCAGCAACAACGATGCGAAACTAAAACATTATTTTCTGTTAACGGCAAGCGTCAATGGCGTAATCATAGGACGTCATATATATGACGTTATGCTGCACGAAATGTTATGACGCATGAGCAAGCGAAGACTGTGCATTGTTTTATCAACTTAACACGACCATAAACAACAAATAAAAACAAATTTTCTTGATTTTAAGATCGTGCTATCATTTCGTGTATGGTCTCTTCGTGCTCTGACACTCGTGAACATATGTGTATATGACAATTCATGAACTGAATACGATCGTACCAACACGAGCGAACATATTTGTTTTTATATGATCCTGATTGAAATGTTAATACGATCTAACACTTACATCAATATACATTCTTTTTATTTGATGTTCTTCGTCATGTAAAACATTATGTGTGTGTTGCATTGTATAAGTAATTGGTAATTTTCCTTGAATAAAAGACTAACAGGCAAAACAACCGTTGCGGGGGTTAATATATTCTTATGTATTACCTCTACATGACTTCAGCTGTATATGTTGTGTTGCCGAATAAGATCGAAAAGATTTAGACAACAAATTTGGAATTTCATACTATACCTGCTAGAAAAAATAAACGTATAATGTAAGACAACATCAAGAACAAGTAATTTTATTTTTATTTTTACACAGCAATGGGATCTAACTAAATATAATTGTATACAACAGTTGATTGATATGTTTATTATTTATAAAATCTCTATCGAAAATCCATTCACTCAAGAAGACAAGTAAATTAAGCTTTTTATCACATACAATTTGAAAATACGTATGATCACATCATTAGAAAACATATACATGTTTATGCAAATAATCTAGAATAATGTTTGCTTAATATTCAATAAACCAGTTTTCTTGGAGTTTTTGCTGCTGTTGTTAATTGGGTTATTATTTATAGAAACGCTATTAGGTGTAGAATTTATCGACTAAATAGCTTTTAATTATTTTCTATAAAATAGTTTTTTTATCAACCATCATTTTTTTAATTAACTTAAGGTAAAAATACATTTTTCACAGAAACATATGCTGTGATGTATAGATCAAAGTGACAAACATATCAATAAGATGATTAAACGCTAATAACCTTAACACTCTTAACACCAAACAAAGATATCAGCTTCAATCCGCATCCTATATTGTAATGTACAAGGAGCAATTAAAATAAATGCTGATTATATATAAATTACATACCACACAGAAGCAATCTAGCTTCTCATATGTGAGGATCATAAATATGCTTACCCATATTTGCAAAAGTATTACACTGATGCAATATCAACTCCAAAATGCCTTGCGTTAAAACATTACAATTATTTTTCAAAATAATGTTGAAGCTCGCTACAGTTAATGTATCTTAATAAGCATTCATGCAGTAGTACACTTACATATACCCAATCATACCCAATCATGTTCTACAACGCCTTTTAAAACCAATATTGAGTGAATGATGAATCAACTAAATAATATATTATTGCAAACCATCTTCTTCATTGTTGTTTTGGTTTGTAAATATTGTAAATATTGTCTGGATTCATCCGATATGTTGAGCTAAACAAACATGTAATATGAACAATTTATTTAGCCCTCAATCGGTAAACATCTTGCACCCAAACACACGTTAATGTCAATTAATACTCATAACCATCCATGCGTCGTACATCCGTTTCGTCGTAAGACAGGCTAGATGGTTGATAGCTATCGATTTCAAATTTAGGGCCCCCGTTTCTGGCCGAGAGTTCAAGATGATTTCTTCCGATTACATCGACGATTTTTGTGCCATCACCGAAGGGTCCTCCGTGTTGAACAGTTCTCATATAGTGCTGCTTCCGTGGATCAGCAACGAGAACGTCGCATTCATCATTTTCAAACGGCTGGTACATATTGATCTTTTTCAGGACTATCAGAAGAGGACAATAAGCAATGTTTGTGATGAATATAAGTATATTCAACCACGTCAAGCCAATGCTATCAACATTTTGACCCGCGACGATGGGTCCGAAAGCATAAGCAAACGAGTATGATATATCCGCTATGGCATAGACGCTGCCATACACCGGGACGTAGGGAACGTCGACAAGGTAGCCTAGAATCGGTAACAGTGCGGTGTCCACGCAAGCGATGCCAAAGCACAATATTGTTATAGGGAATTAAACAACAAAGAAAGCCTTCGCCGTTGGTATTACTAAGCACGAGGTCCCTTCCAACGCTAGACCGCAAGCAGCTACAAGCCATTGGTGTTTGGAATATAATTAAGCTAATTTAACCGTTACGTACACACCGATTATATTTGGAATAAAGGCAGGTTACCACACAAACCCAACTTGCCACTTGGAATTCATTGTATTTTCCATCCACATGACTCTTGTTAGTTCGAGGAACGCCAGTGATACGTTGGCCATGGCCAATGCTCCAGATGCAAACTTATATGAAAGGATCAATAAGCAATCGCCATATTGGAGTCGCTTTTGGTCGGTCTTCAGGCGGAATCATGTTGCGCATTTTTCGAACTGGCTTTATCACGAATAAAACCAATACACCGTCGATGGAACAGATGAATGCTAATAACAGAACTACTTTTCCGCAGAATTCATACATAATACCTCCAAATGGTGGTGCAAACAAACATCCAAATGATATGAACGCCAGAGCTATTCAAAGAGCCTTGTTTCTTTCACTTTCTTCAGGAAACCGATCTGCTATCATAGCAAGTCCGGATGAATCGGCAAATGCCGAACCAAACCCTTGGAGGCTTCTGGCGAAAAACAAAACTGCATAGCTTTTACCAAACGCAAACACAGTCGTTGGCATAAACATGATCGACAGTCTAGTCATCATAGGTAGGTCATATCCAACTCGGTCTATGAACATTCCTGTGAATGGATTGATCAGTAACTGAAATATTGCCTTTGAGGCGAACAAGACACCTATAGACAGTTGGCCCTCGTTTCCATGATTCACGGGAGTAGGTAAATCTATAAGAATAAATTTGTGCCAGTTTTTGTCGAAAAGGTAACGTATGTGCTGGGGGATAGGTGGCGTAGGGGTCACATACGTCTAATTTTCAGGCCAAAGAGTGGTGTTAAAATACGTAAGATTAAATGCCGTCCAATTTAGTTGTTGAATGTGATAGTCCGTGTTCATCTGTTCTGCGTTCCTTTGCAAGTCCATGAGATATTCTGGTATAATTGGGACGATCACCAATTACATGTTGTCCAGCAACAAGGCAATACATACTATTACCAGAACTAATCTCCGCTGATGATCGGGGTCATTTATACGGTCATTCAAAGCGCTACATAAACCACACACTTTATCACGTAGCTCTATGACTTTGTAATGCATTTTTGAGGGCGTGTATAACAACACGTTTTGAGCAATAGCACAGAAGTTGCACAGGTCAGCTTATTTTATATAATTTGTTTATGTGTAGTTATTACAGTGGTTTTCCATTTCGCCTGCTTAACTGGTTCGTCAATATGTTGACCTTAAACAACGAAGAAAGTTGAATTCATACAAAATATAAAATGTATAATTAAACAAAGACTGTTCAAATACATCTTTGTTTGAATTGAATAGCATTAGTCCGTATTATTTACAGCAAAGCGATTTATTCCAATTATAAAAGTTGTGTTATTAATTAGAAGTTTAAATTGAAATTTCTCCGTTGACATGATCAATGCAATTATCATTGTGGACAATTAAGGTTTCAATGTAAATATTAATAATTTGCTTGAGAAAAGGAAGCAGGTTATTGGGATAGTACTTGAATAGTTTTCATGCAAGTATGGTTCAACTGCTCTTTATACCTCAACCGATTCATCAATATGGATTTCTATGAAGGAATCATTTATCGTCAACATATTATTTATGCCAGCAAGTGCTATGAACGTTTTCAATATTATCAGAAAATATTGCAAATACATTAGTATAGTGTAATCAATATCATACGGAACTCTGTAGTTTTACCGACAAATTGTTGCATATTAAACGCGAAATGTAAACGCCAATCATTACAGATTAATTCTCATCTAATATGTGTGTTGCTTTAAGTGTTCTTTGCAAACGTGTATCCATACGTCCAAGAATTACAAAAGCACGCGCGAAAAAAAACACGTGCATTACTTTTCTCAACAAGTTTCAATATTCTAAATGTTAGTACTTTCGAACAAACATAGATCAAATTGAGTATCTAAAAATGCATTTGAAAACAATATATATTTAATAATCATTTACATAATTCGTTGCAAATATTTTGAAATAATATAGAGATTTCAAAAGACGTATGCTTGTAATACACACATAAACATATAACTTAATTTATTAAATATTTAATATTTATAATTTTTATTAAAAGGGTGCTGTTAACAAAGATGTATATATTCATGTTTTCAAAATAGTGTACATCAAACGTTTTAAGTTGAAACACATATTATTCAATTCAACTACCAATTCGATGAATTATATTTTTCGTTATTGAATACTAATATAAAAGTAAGAAACACGTGATTATTCTGTATTCATATGAAATCCAATTATGAGAATTATCACTGTTTACCTGTTTCAAGGATCACTTATTACAGAGCACCACTTGTGAATAAAGAGAAATGGTGAATATAAACTAATTTGTTCTCAGCAAACTACGCGATCGAACGTTCATGAGAAAGTGCCATGTGCAACATAACTGAATAGTCTTGGTGTTGTTGAGTTGTTTGCTCAAAATATGGTCCAGTAGAGATAGGTGCGTCAATGACGAATAAAAACGACACAAGTTTATTTTCAAGCGCGACCTTCGGTTATTAAGTTTTTGAAGTGTCTAAAGAAAAGACAATCGATGATGTCATAATTTATGGGTTTTGGGATTTACTAATAAAATATGTAATAAAAGTATATTAAAGAATATGCAAACATCATGTTCTTAATCGTAGTAAATGTTAAGGAATGTGTCAGAAATGAAATAAGACAATATATTAATTTCCTCAAAACTGTATGTATTATATAATATTTGATTATATATGTCGGTCTTTTAAAGCGTTTATACCCCAACTTGTTTTATAATAGTTTGCTTATTTATAACCGGTTCCTCAAATTTAATGCGAACAACAAACCTGATTATAATCTTATCTCTTTTAATCAATGGGTAAATTTCGAACGTGTTAACTACATATTAAAACATAATCAGTAATTTTTTCCTCTTTAAGTTTTTAGTTGTTCGCAAGCGTTAGTTAGGTTAGTTATACGCGTTGCAAGTCGGTCTGCTCTTAACTTCGCTAAGAACGATAACCACCGCATCTGCATAATCTGAGGCTATTAACATGTATTTCGGGAACACATGACATTTTGAGACCAGCCCTTTGCACGTGTTTGTTGTCACGTAATATTGTCATTTGTACATTATCATTATTTTTTCGCATTGCAATATATAAAAAATAATTACACATGTGTAAGATAAAAATATTCGTTATGGTTATATAACATGGGGAACAGGGTATTGCATTCGATAAATGGGTAATAATAGGCTCTTAATCATGTTATAAAAACATTATTTATCTTGTGATGATCGTCATATGAATAATCAATATAAATACTTGCCAACTTCAAATTTGCAACAATAGAACTTGAAAAGGGTCTTTGTTTACATTTACCTCACATTTATGTTTTTCATAGAAAAACGTTTTCTTATTACACGTCTGTCTATTTTCAAGCCATAATATAATATATATTGCAGTGTCACACGTTGCATCAAAATGATTTCAGCCCGTATATAATGCGGATTTTGCTTCACAGTCCCAGTTACGGGATTTTTTTGCAAACTGTCAATACAGACTATGCGAGACGTGTTCAATAAATCATCCTATAGTGGACATGTTTAAGAATCACAGCGTGGTTTGCAAAAAAGGAATTACTTGATGTCGATATCCACGAGCGGAAATGTAAAATCCACACTGATGAGAAAACGACTCTATACTGTGAAGAACATGATGTTGGCCTTTGCGATTGTTGTCTTTTGATTGAACACAAAGGATGTATCGGCTCGATGATTCATTTAGGAAATGTTGTTAACGACACGGAAATACTCAATGAGTACATCTCAAAATTAAACGAGATAAAAGACCAAACAGACTCCGTCGCTTCTAAGATCGAGGAAAACATAAAACTGATTGCTGAATTGAGGTCAAAATGTGAAAAAGATATTTATACATTTTATGACGAGCTTATTATTAAACTGAAGGAATTGAAGACAACTACTGAAACTGAAGTCGCTCATAAGTATCAACAAAATACAGAACACTTGGAATCTGTGCTAGTATCATGTAACGAGAACAGAGAACAAATCAGTCTGCAAATTATTTGGGAATTTAGTTTAGAAAAGGCATGACCGGAATTTATATATAACTCTTAAAAGAAAAAGCAAAACAACACATGGATTTCTGTGAAGCAATCAACAGAGCAGGATTGACAATCATGTTATTAAAATGACGTTTTCTCGAAATTCTGAATTGGAGAAAATTCTTAATAAAGACACTTTGACGTTTGGAACAGCGATTGATGTGTGCGATGGCAGCGAAGAAGTCCTTGAACAAAATGCAGAGGTATGCATGTTTTGATATTTCATGGCGATGTTCACTATCGATTTATTAAATATTTTACGGCAATATTTATTAAAAACATTCAAGAACATGTTTTGTTTCTACTTCAGTGTTATTTCATTAAAATGTTATTCGCAATGTTTTTCGCCATGCTGTAAAGTGTATGTAAATACTATTAATTATGACGAAAAATTAAGATTTCAAAGAAAAAAAGTAAATAAAATATATGAATAAAACAAACCAATCAAGCAGTTGTTTTTCTTACTTCATAGATTTAAAACTACGCGTAGTTATTGATGCATGTTTATTGGTTTTTTTTGCTTTCTTTGAAGTTATTATCTATTTTATAATTTAAGGAAATATATACTTTCTTACCTAGGTACTTGTTAAAAACCACCAACATAGCGACACTCAAACCAAAATTTCTGATGAGAGTTTAGATGTGTCCACTTCAGGAGTCGCTGCTGAAGAAGGTTGATTTAATGTTTACCTAACCAAAGTATGATTTTAACCATGTTACTTCAACTTGGATGAAGAATTTCTTAATTCAAAAGGCGAGGTTAAGCTGACCTCAACAAACTCATACTTCGTATTGAATATTTTCACTTCTGTTTCACGCGCATATTATTGTTAGAAAATTAATTTCTTTTCTTTGATTATTAAATTTTAATTATGCTTGTCACTCGTACTTATAAGAACAAACATGTCTAGTAAATAAAAGTATTATCCTAACAAAACATTTGGTATGAAATATTTTTATCTTGAACTGTTTTTAACAATCTATGATCTTAATATATTTGTATTTTACATTGAAGTTTGACAATGTTATGGGGCTTTGGGAACCATTCTTGCTAGAATTCCTAAATCCTTTTAAACCACACATTCTGCATTGCAAGTAAAACACATGCTCGCCGTGAATTATGTGTTTACTTTGACACATCAACTGACACTCGTACATAATGTATTGTATGGCTTTACGATGTTTTATATATCGTTTAATGTATGTATATTTAATTAGACTCAGGCATGTTGGGTCGAATGTTTCAATTATAGCTGAAATTTCCAGCTAGTAAATTATTACTGAAAGATTCTCACTTATTGTGCTATGGGAAAGAACGGGGTAAATGGAGAAAACCCCACGGACTCGCGGTGTCGTGACCACCAAACAAGCTCACATGCGCCGAAAACGGTGATTGCCGCGTACACCTGTGTTTAACTGCTGAAATACAGATACCTTTTATTTCTCATGTATGCAACGGGTACCTAAAACTACCTGCATAATCGGTTTCATCCATATAAAATCGGACATTCGGACCGAGCCACGAATATAATTAATAATTTTAACCTTCTAACTTATTATTTTTTCTGATTAACTCAGGAAAAAGCTGTATAGACTAATACATTTCGCTGTCATTCATGTTGATTTAGATCAAATCGCCATAGAATCTAACTGATTATAAACAAAACCTCAAAATAACCGACCAAAAAACCCGAACCGAAAAACAATATCAGAATTGACACAAAGCGTCTACCTATTGCGTCTTTACGTCCTTATTTTGAAAACTCGATACAGTTAAACGTAAATATTAAGTACCACCATTTTTTAATTTATCCTTAATATTTCTCTAGTAAAGAGTATATTAAATTAAAAGTATATATCACAATCTTTTTTTCAGAACCCAACATTGCTGACGACATATCGATAGAAAAGCATAGAAAAATAAAGAAAGCGAAAATATCAAAATCGCCAGGGACCAATGGCCTGAAAGGAAAGAAACTACAAAAGAAACAAAAGAAATTGCGACACCAATCGCAGATCTGTAATGCGCTTTTATAACCATTTTAAAACCACAATGATTTAAAATGTCGGCGGCTTGTGTATATGTTATGTAAACAACGTTGAAATGTGCTTTCTTTTATGAGGTCTTTACGATCACGATGGATATCCTATTACATGTGTTAGTTATAGGACTCTTTGCAGTATAGACTCATACAGCATTATCTAATGAATTAGGTGATAACTAAATTGATTGGACCTTAATTTAGTAATAACCAGGCTACATATACATTGACATTACCCAGTTCAAAAATTAACAACTATTAGGCAGTTGCTTACTGAACTCTTATCAAAAGTTTATATGCAGTAACCTTGTACTAGTTGTTGCTTACCACATATGTTTTTGAATAAGTGCGACAGAAAGTATGACTACTTATTTCTTTTAGATAATTATGCAAATTGAAATCTTCGTAAAAACATAGACATACCAGACAATCACCCTTACGGTTTACTGCTTCACTTCTATTGAGGCTGTCAAGGCCAAGATCGAACACAAAGTCGGGCATCCCATAAATAAACAGAACAGAACAGAACAGAATTTTTTATTTTGACTTAAGCATAACAAGCTTATCGTCATATACAAATACATGATAATGTTACAGACATGCGTTATGAATATAAATAATAACATTGTATAAATTACATTCATCAATTCATAAATCACTCATCACTGGAGAGTGAGAGTGCTCTAATTGCAAGTTATAATGTGACATGGAATACATATAAAAACATAACCACATTTGATACATCCATGGTTAACAAACAACATGTAACAAGCAAAGTACACTCAATTGTTAGTATAAGCTATAGTTCTTCTTAACAATCATGTGATAATAAACAAAGTGTTATCTCTTTTTTTGAAACATGATATACAATAGATGGCTAACTTTCTAAGTGTCGTTTTCTTACTACTATTAAGGAGTTTAATAAATTTGAACATACTAGGCCGCTTGTAATAGAATTCTGGGATATATTTGATTCTTTCTTCTAGGTATAACGGACATATTAGTATGAAATGGTACTCATCTTCGATATCGTTACAGCTACACAAGGGGCATATTCTTTCGTTCCTGTCAATATTATGATGTCTGCCTGTTTCAATTAACAATTTATGAGATGAGAGACGCATTTTGGCAATAATCCTTCTATGTTTTTTGTTTTCAATTAAATCTAAATACGATGACCTTTCGAATGTAGGTTTCAATTCTTTATACATATATAACGATGTTGACGAATCAATGTTAGTCCTCCATTCAGCTACATACTGATCTCGCAATCTTATTTTTAATAAAGGGATGAATTTGTCGATATTAATAGATTCTGGGAATAACCATACATCTCCAAATCCTGAATGGTTAAGTATATCGCGAACTTTTGATGACCAATTCACTGTATTATTTCTTTGAACAATTTCCGATCTTTGCATATTTATAACAGTGTGTAAAATACAGTTACTTTGTTTTGTTTGATATAGTTTTAGAAAATATTTAACAATTCTTAAATAGCGTCCAATGATTAAAGGGAAACGACCGACTTCTGCATACAATGACAATGAGTTAGTTGACATCTTTACATTTAATAATCTTTTACAGAATTTTCTGTGAACACGTTCAATATTATCGGCAGTTATAAACCCCCATACTTCACAATTATAATTCAAAATTGACGCAACATATGAATCGAATAACTTGAACATGATATTTATTGGGACTACCATCTCTTTTGTTATAGAAAACAATCTATTCATTGCTCTTGACGCTTTACCATACAAGGTGTTTGTGGCTGGTATGTATGATCCGCCACTAGATAAGACGATACCTAAATAGTTAAAGTTACTAACTATTTCAATTTCATTGCCTTTGAATGTCCATTTATAATTTTTGTTCAAGACACCACCCTTTCGAAAAACCATTATCTTTGTTTTATCAATATTTACAGTTAAGTTCCACTTATTACAATAAATTTCTAGGTTGTCTAAAGATTGCTGTAAGCCTTCTTTGGTTTCGGAGAAAATAACTGCATCGTCCGCAAATAGGAGTAGATAAACCGATAATTGATCAAGTGTTATACCAGCGTTTAAACCGTTTTGAAGACTGAATTCTATATCATTCACAAAAAGTGATAACATAATCGGCGATGTTATTTCCCCTTGCAATAGTCCAACGTTGCTACTAAATAAGTCAGAAAGGGAACTCATGTGTTTAACTTGCAGTTTCACATCATTGTACATCGAACGAAGAATAGCCATTAGCTTGCCATCAACTCCTGATCGAATCATTGTGTACCAGAGCTGCCCCCTATTTATGACGTCATATGCTTTCCGGTAATCGATATAGCAACAAAAGAGTTTATGTGTATTATGAAGCTGTTTTTCGATTAAGGCATTGAGAATAAAAATTGCGTCGGCTGTGCTACAATTCGGTTTAAAACCAAATTGTGCATCCGTTATGATATCATATGATTCTGCCCAAGATTTTAAACGTTCATTTATTATTCCAGTGAACAGTTTAGCAAAGCAGCTTATCAGCGTGATGCCCCTGTAATTGTTAGGGTCGGAAACATTTCCGCGTTTATAAATTGGTAAAATCACTCCGGACGACCAGCTTTTTGGGAATAGTTTAGTATCTAAAATGTAGTTAAATAATATTTCAAAGGTCTGGCTATAAAATCGATTGTTTCTTTGAAATATTCGTAAATAATATTGTCATGTGAGGCCGCTTTGTTAGAATTAAGACGCTTTATCCCTTTTTTAATTTCTTCTAATGAAAAAGGTTTATCAAGTTCCGGATATGAGCTGGACTTGTTTTCAATACGATCGAATTCTTGTAAGAATTCGTCATATTAATTAATGTTAGCATTGACATCAGTGTCAGAAGATAAAGTTCTAAAGTATTCATAAAATTCGTGAATCGAAACATTTTCCGCGTTCGAAGATGGTGATTTCTGCTTAAATAATTTCCGAAATTCGCGTGGCGCTTTACGACTCAAGTCATTCATTTGCCTGCCTTGTGCATGTTTATACCTTGATTTAGTTTGTCTACAAAAATACTTATAATCTTTCTTCGAAGCAAGCATTGCAGCCCTAGAATTTTCATTTTTTTGTAAATTATATTCATAAACTGTTCTTAAATAGTCCGTCCGCTTTTGTTTGCATTCATCATTAAACCAGCGTTGTTTGATCTTGTCTTCTGATAAGAAACACTGATTTTTGGTATTACTAACTCGTTTGAAATACGGTTCACCGCGTGTATTAATAAAGTTAGTGAATATCGATACCAATAGATCTGGGTCGCAGCGTGAGTTAACGCCTGATTGCAAACTGTGGGGTCTAAATCTTGGACCCCAGCCGCTATATCTTGTACAAACTGGTCTTTAAACTCCGATTATCACGCAAAATGTATGCGCGGATTATTTTCACCGTTATCACTCAAATTGTTCGCGTTCAGAGCAAATAAAAAAAGGATAAACTTGGAGCTGGCAAGTCCTTGTAACATCATTTGTGTCTGAGCGACTACAATATATAATATAATTCTACTCTCTACCTTGCTTCATTAAACAATCAGATGACTATTCCATAGAGAGGAATTCGTATCCAGGCCACTGTTTCAATGTATTTCTCATACATCGTGAGAAAAACAGTATGTCATCGTTCAAAATACAAGAAGGCACGGTACAAAAATCGGAACAGATGTATACATACAAGAAAATGAAAAACAACATTTATAATCAAAAAAGGTGGTGTCATCTAGTCAAAGATACAGAAACATACTTCAGCTAACATGTGTAAACATTAAAAAAAACGGAAAACAAGTTAACCAGTGTGATTTTCGGAAAAAAAGATGTTATGATCATTGAAAGACGGACGCTAGTTTAAAAAATATTAGTTTAGTTCGCAACCACGTTTACTGCCAGGTTCATCACTAAAAGTCCTTCTACGACAATAATTAATTACAATAATCATCGCTCAACCTCTTCGACAGCTTTGAACATAGCATGTGAATCACACGTTTGTTGTCTCCATCAACATGTGTCTTATACAGAACCCAATGCCTCTTAGCACTTTCCAGATGGTCGGAAAATATTGTTTTACTTGATCTTCTCCGTCTTCATCTGATATTACGGCACTCTTTGATTAAACCTAGTAATATACATAGCATCGCTGATTTAATATTCAGATCATCGCTACGTATTGTACAAGATAAGTATTGATGCATAATAAAGAAGTGAAACTCCAGCTGCTGGAGCAGTATTGAATTCTCATTATAAACAATTAGTTGGTCCTTTATTTAAGGCAAGTGACCGATTGCCCAAACAGTACAAACATCACAATACAGCACAATACAAACCAACATTAACACAAAATATGAATAAAGCTGAGGTCACCGCCTTGGAACGGTCAATGCAAAGCATTGGGGGTTTAAACCGGTTATAGAGCGCTCAACCTCACACTTGGCCAAGCAATATTCATAATACATTTAAGTGTAAATAAAATTTAACGTCATAGCATTGTTACTCAAAATAAACAATAATAAAAGGGAATTAAAACGCATTCAATTTAATTACAATTTAATTACTCAATGGTATTAATGATACCAGAGCAACAGAGTCACAACTTGTTGACGAACGATCAAATAAAACTACAAACAAGTGTCAATAACATTCCTTCTTAATAGAAAAAGATTTAAGAATATAACCTCATTAAGTAAATATTTCAGATAATCATCGCGCAAATACAGGAAGAAGCAGCAATAATGGGTGTAAAAATTCCATATTACATTGCTTGGTTGTTTATGTGACTGCTAAAAATAAAAAATAAAATAATAATAATTAAATCAAACAAGAAACGCCTATCAGAGAGAAAATATAAATAAAATTGAACGTTATAAACCCAATGACATATGCATGTAGATTACAACTGGAAAGTTGATCGTACGACGTCAAAAAAATCCATGTACCCAGGAACAGAGAAAGAGTTATGACGTAATTGACAAGCGAAGACAAAATGTCGTGAACGAAATCCAGGGGCAGTACTGTAAAGTAATAATAAAACTATTAATGGGGGCTACTATAAAATTGAACTACTAATAAAACAAGTTTAGTTGATTAAATATTAAGAATCAAATGTATAAAAATGGTAATTCCATTAAAGCGACATTATTGGAATCAAACAGTATATAGGTGTTTTCACAACTGACGACAGAAATGATTTGATGTACGATGTGAGTCCAAAGGTAGTTTTTATGCAGATTTGTGTATACGACACAAAGACACAATTTTGTTCAATAGTGAAAAATGCCTATAATATCACTAATGATTCCAAATGTTAAGAGAAGAAAGATATAGTGAATCGAAAACCATCAAGCACGTGTTTTTAAGTACATAAGCGTCGTATCCTTTTGATAAAAACAAGTTAATTAAATTGAAAAGTTTAATAAGAACATTTGGTCGGACACGCTTCAAAACATCTCCATAAAATGATGGATGGGAAATTCAATTATTTTAATGCCATTTTTAAGAAACATTATATTTTGAAATTAAATCACCATACGTAGAGTAAAATGTAGCGAATTTACTTCTTAGGTTATGATACAGAAAGCCTTGCTTTAGCAATTTTTTTGTTAATATTAGATTACGTTCATTAAAATCTTTAATACATGAACATGTTCTGGCATAACGTACCAACTGCGAAATGTAAATACCATAGGAAGGTCCTTTAGGGATGTTGCCATCTAGGAACGGAAAATTCACAATTTCAAAGTTAAAGTCGTCCCGTATGTCGTATTGACTAGTTTTGATCAAATTATTATTAATAGTTAAATGTAAGTCTAAATACGCAGCGTCTGTATTGGATAGACACGAGCTATTTAAGACTAGTTCTTTTGGGTAGATTTTGTGAATATATTGTTCAAATAATGGATTATCTAAATTAAGTATGTCATCAATGTACCTACTAGTAAGGTTAAAACAATGAATAATATCTACTTTCTTAGTTTTAGATAATTCTAACATAAATTCGCTTTCATAACAATAACAAAGGTCAGCTATTAGTGGTGCACAATTAGTACCCATAGGAACACCAATAATTTGTTTAAATATTTTACTATTAAATTCAACAAACAAGTTATCCAAAAGAAAAGTAAGTGCTGCACAAAAGTCAAGACCAGTCTAAATGATGTAATTATCTAATATCTGATTAGTAAAAAAAGCTGTTTTGGTGTTTAAAGCTAGATACAAACATTTCTCTCTAGCAAAAGTTTTTTCAATCAAAGAAACAAGTTTGGATTTTATTAAAGCGTGAGGAAACGTTGTATATAGTGTAGAAAAATCATAAGTACTTACCTGTGACACCTTATATTTTCAATTTTATCAATAACTTCTAAGGAGATTTTTATTGACCAAAATAGGTTAATATTACTATTTTCATAAACTTTATTACAAAATTTAGCTATATGATATCTAATAGCACTCAATGCAGATGTAAGATACACTGATAATTGTCTGGTGGTACAAGACACTTAATTAGCGATAAAACGACTTTTATATGGAGTCTTATGTAATTTAGGTATCCAGTAAAGTGATGGCAATTTCTTGTCAGTAATATTGACTATTACATTTATTTTTTTTCATTAGGCAATATTGTCGGCAATAATTTCATAAGGTTGCTTATTGTACTCAAAATATGATGTAGTTTATGACAGTTTTTGTGAAATAGTTTGAACATAAAATACTCGTCATATTATTATAACATTATTAGCAGCCTTATCAGCAAGAACTATGACGAATTTAGATTTTAAGTCTTCGAGCAATTTACAGAGATTTTGTTTATTAAATTTAGTAGAATGTGGTAGGGCCAAAGGATTTGTATCATAAAAACATATATTATTCATGGCCATACTAAATATTTTTGTTTTCCAATCATTGAGTGCAGTAATTTCAGCATTTTCCTACCTGCACCATTTAGTGCAATAATCCTGTAGGGATGTTACGATTTTCTTAATGTAGTCATCAAAATCAACAGGAATAGGCAGTCTGTACTTAGGGCCTCTGCGTAGTAAATTTCTAAGGATTTTATTTTGAATGAAATTAAGGTCCCCAGTAATAACATGCCCAACTGGACCATATATTTATTTGGAACTAGAACAGTCACATAATGTAGGACAATTTCTTATTGCATTTATATTTGTGGAAATAGAAATATAATTAAAAACGATACTTCTTACAGGTTTACTATATTTGTAGCAAATAAGTGGTGATTCAGTATTGCGGAAATAAGGGGGAATCAACCGACGTACATTGTTATCATTGAATATTTTTGGAAGGTCAATTAAATCAAGACCTTTGTTACAAAACTCAATTTTGATACGATTTCTAGTTTTGTTAAGTGCATTTTCAATAAAAGATTTAAGATAGTAATCAGTGAAAGATTCAATAATACAAGCACATTCATATAGAGGGTCAGAATGAAGTAAAATAAGTTTACATTCCTTATCAATATGCGTCAACGAAGAAACAGAAAGAGAGCAAAGTGCACTTAGTAATTTATGTTTACCCCCATTTTGTAATAATGTGTAGCAGTCATTTAAAGAAAGCAGACGTTTAAATTTACGCCTTAAGTAACCATTTTTCCTAATGCAGTGTGAACGTTTATTTCTTAGACGTTTACTAAACAGAGAAAATGAATTAATAGATTTATTTTTGAGAAATTGTCCCAACATTTAGAATATTATCATTTAATCCAAGTGGGTAAGCTGATTGCAAACGTTTAATCCATTCAAATTCTGACATGCACCTTGCTTTTAATTGGCACTGATTTGAAGTACTATTATTAAAAATAAGTTGCTCCACAGGTTGAATTGAAATATTTGTTACGATATGACCCGTTTTATTAAAGTGCTGGTAAATGAAGTTGTAAAATTTATTGTCATTTTTAATTTTAAAAATATGTTCCCTAAAACGTGTTTTAAGTGATCTACCAGTCTGCCCAAGGTATTGCGCACCACAACAGGGTGCATTTCAAGTAATGACATAAACCACATGCATAGAATTTCATGAGACATCGGATTTAATGTGAACTGAAAATTTTCGGTTATTAACAGATGAAAGAATAAAAGAGGACATATTTAAAAATTTGCAACATAAACACTTCCTGGAGTTGCACTTATTTATTGTAGGATACCGATTACACGGAGCTTGATTACGCTGCGAACTAGAACCCTGCCGCATTGTATCTCCAATGAAAGATGTTCGAAGTAAACTTAATTTGACTGTAGGTTTAGAAAAAAGTAATTGTCTATAATTTAACGGCAAATGAATACTACGTGCAATCGGAATTCTCAATAGTGAGAGAACAACTTTCGGATTTTTTGTTATCAATCTGTCCATAGGTCATTTATTTGGCGTAACAACAAATCTTAAAGTTACATTAATACACATTGCCAAGTCAACATACATAAAAGAGTAAAGGGCAGCTTGTCAGATAATGGTCTGTAAAAATTCAGTATAACTTGCAGAACTCTCAATTGATGAACATACACGTTTACTTTATAAGTACAGATAATGTATAAGAATCTAAGTATAAGAAAGGTCTTAAACAAGGTTTCTTAAAATAATAATAAAAACACAATACCGCTAATAGCCTCTGAAGGCTGAAAATATAACAACATCGAAGATATGTACGGGGATACACGCTACTGCATCTACGAAGCACAAATCAAACTGTTGTGCAATGCAATAAAAAGAAGTGAAACTCCAGCTGCTGGAGCAGTATTGAATTCTCATTATAAACAATTAGTTGGTCCTTTATTTAAGGCAAGTGACCGATTGCCCAAACAGTACAAAACATCACAATACAGCACAATACAAACTAACATAAACACAAAATATGAATAAAGCTGGGGTCACCGCCTTGGAACGGTCAATGCAAAGCATTGGGGGTTTAAACCGGTTATAGAACGCTCAACCTCACACTTGGCCAAGCAATATACATAACACATTTAAGTGTAAATACAATTTAACGTCATAGCATTGTAACTCAAATTAAACAATAATAAAAGGGAATTAAAACGCGTTAAATTTTACTCTTAGTGTGGTGATTTAATTTCAAAATATAATGTTTCTTTAAAATGGCATTAAAATAAAGGAATTTCCCATCCATCATTTTATGGAGATGTTTTGAGTTTTAAGCTATTACTAGTCGGTTTAAATGTAAACCCGGAAGTTTAAACGCTGGATAGTGAGCGGGGTTAAAGGTCCATACCAAAGGGTCCATACAACTGGCAAGATACGGGTCAGGCCTGCGGCCTTCTATATGTGGTTCTTAAAAAAAACTTGTAGGAGGACTTGATAGTAGTGAGACTGGGGTGCTGTGATGGTGCTCCTCATTGATAAGCGGCTGCTTCCTTTATCAAGACTCATTATTACAATTAATAATACGTGTCGCGCTTCGCGCTCTATAGCGCCTTTATTAGTAATTAGGTTGTTGCTAGGATAGTGGAACAAAGAAGTTTTGTTTTTATACAAAACCAGAAAGTTTCACCGGTTCGCGTATTTGCCCAGTCCCTGTGATCTTTTATTATGACCCAGGCCCTGTGATCAGTTATTAATTAAAAGAATTAGCTTTGCATTATTGGCAATAAATGTTGTAGTAAATGTAATAGGCACACATGTAGTACGTATTTACACTAATTTACACAAGAAATCACCACTATGCAAGATTTTCTGACAACAAAAATATATACATTGATCCGTAAAATAACTTCTCTTCCCATAAGCGGAAAAAACGTTTTACATACTAGTCGCCGCACTTCAGTGCGACGCCAATATTAAGTTAATCGCTTTATTTAAAAACGTTAAGGATAACTCATAACGCTTTCATTGGCTCATTTTGCATTTACTTACCAATCGTCTGACAGTAATTTAGTGAAATAATAGTACCAACGCCGAACGACGTCATATCAGTGACTTGTCAATGAAATTCCTCTGTTAGAAGCAAAAGAGTATTGTTTACGAAATTCTCGAAAGGCGGTAAACTTTGTTTTAAATATTAACACTTGAGTCAGAACATATATATTAAATACATTTTTATTGACACATTACACGTATATGACTTCATATATTAATTAAACGGGTTGGCCGAGGGGGTGGCGGATCATAATAAATATACTGTGTTTGCCCTCTATATGCACGAACCACTAAACAAATCCGCCCGTTCACATCGCAATCGCAGCACACCCGTAACGTACTCCGCCATGCATGCCTTTGTTTTGGTACATTACTTACTATTATTTACAGTTTATGCTATTGAGTTTAATTTTATGCGTTTGCATTGCACATCTATATTTTACCATGTTAAAATCCGTGGTATTTCGTCGGCGCAGGCGAATGCTTCGCAATTTGTTCAATTATATTTATCAACAACATTTATTTTGCCTGATGTCAGTCGATCCAGTCACATAATTGCATTTACCTGCTGCTGTGTGTTTTAAGCAGAAATTTATATTTCATCATGCTGTTTGTTACAGGCAAACATTTACATTTACTTTAAAGTGTTGAATTTTCAGGGCACAAATAATTGTTTTTGATGTTGTTGTTGATGTTGGTTATTCCTAGCATCCATTTAAATGGCATACCATATATCATTTTATATGCTATAAAATCTTGCCAAGGAAAGTTGCAAATTATCTACGGCAGAATATCTTCTTGAGGTCTTGGTGTAATCATGGATCTGCAGTTTTTCTATGTTGTGCAATGTTAAGTGTAATTGCTGTGGTTTACTATACAATTGGGTCAACCTAATTACGCTTCTAATTTTCGGAGAATTTATATTGGCTTGATATGTTTTCCTGGCACCCATTTACTTTTCCTGATTGTGTTTTCAAGGCACATATTTATATTTGCCTGATGTTCTAGGCATTCATTTATATTTGCCTTATGTTGTTTGTTTGAGGCACACATTAATATTTGAATTATGTTGTTTATCCAAGCATTTATATTTGTTAGTTTTTCAACTCCATGTTACACAGTTAACATTTATGATTATTGATTATGTACGAGTTTTATGGAATTCATTGTCGGTATAAATATATTTATTAATTCGTTCACCTGTGAGTCGGTAAACTTTGGCCAAAGATTTGATATTTGATAAGATTTTCAATGTGTAATCATTGTTGAATAAAAAATGCAACCACAGTATCCAATTTTTGCCAAGAACTTGAGTGTTTTTCACAGAATAACAATTTTACTAATCAATTTGTTACGCCAACACTTAGAATTAAATGTTTATTTCTGTGTTAAACAATTAATAAAACAAAATTGCAGCATTAATCTGTATGGTCGTATTTTATGTAACTGTTATCTTTATGTATCGTACTGAACTGTCGCACTCGAAGTAAAATATAACTGATCCTTAAAAATACTTGGAGATAATTTACGCCTAAGGTAATTAACGAAAGGACACAGGTTATTTATAGCTATCAGAATGTAAGAAAAGGTCAAAACTATATACTTTCCAATTAGTTTTATGTTTATGTATTCCTGCTGTCAATATCTGGTCGTACAACAACAAATAGCTTCGGTGGTCTATAAAGATTTCACCAATTGTTATCGCTACCCAGGGGATTCTGCTAAATGTGAAACCAATTATCAAACCAATGATGTTTAACAATTAATGACAATTAAAAATCAGTTATCCAATAAATTCGCGTGATATGTCTCAAACTGATTTATTATTTGCCAATCAACGCGCAATAAGAGTGGTGATGCCATCCAGGGGCATTCTGGTTAATGTAATAATTGAGCTTTTACGCTAGAAAATAGAAATAAGTTTAATCTCTTAAAAACCTGATTTATTGCTGATGTGTTTGGAATTAAATTAATGCCCATATTACCTTGAACAGCTGTGATCGTTCGGTAAAGGTTGTTGACGATAGCCATTATGTTATTAAAGGTAATGGGTAAACACTATACACTTGGCCATTAGTGTGTCATCCATGAGTGAGTAGAAACACATTGACACGAGGTATGGATAGTTTGTATCAATCAAAAACTAAATAGATGAAACAACACATGTTCATATGATTGTATAAAGAAATCATTATTGGCAGGATAAAACACTTTTTAATGTGTTATGCACAAAATAAAATTAACATTTATTTGGTCGAATCTACATGCTGTCTCATATTTTGCGTTTAATTGACTACGTCATACTCGGTATGTTACTTTGTCTCCAAAGCTAACGGTCCAACCAGAATCTTTTTATTCGATAAAATTGCTGAAGCATTTTTGTCATTGCTGTATCTTGGTAGTGAATTATGTTATCTCACTTATCTAATTTAACAATCACGCGTTATATTAAAAATGCATGTAAGAAGGCTTCACGTATTGTGTTTCGTATTATTATTCGTGCAACCGTTTTCCCATTGTGTAACATAATTCTTGCAAAGCAATTCTCGATTGGTTTGTTACAAAAAAACTACGCTTCTAGGATACTTATGTGAAAAGACGTTTTTGGTGGCATTTCGTCAAATTTACAGTAGTTTTGTATCCAACTCCTGTGTGCATGATACTCTCATTTACAATCACAAATATATGCTAGTAAACGTCCAACGTTTGGGCGGATGGGTTCCCCATTGTGGCGGTATAGTTTCGCCAATGATGCCATTGTGGTCATCGCTTTGCCATTTGAAAATGTAACATGTTGTCTTTTGCTAAAGGCCCCTTGTATGACTCCTGCTGGATGAACATTCGCGAAAACGGTTGGCGATATCTACGTCCACTGCGTTTTAAACTATGTCATCGGGTCGAATTTTAGAAAAACATTGTTAAAAGATAGATTGTATAGAAACGCAGATACCACGTTTATTACTTAATCGCAATAAAACTTGGTGCGACTGGACAATATCACGTTACAATATTAAACTTAGAATTTAAGTCCATGAAATAGAAATGATGAACTAGTCAAAGGTTGAAAACAAATCGAGTTTAATTCGCTGCGATTTGTATCCCAATAGAACATGAACATATTAGATATCCATATATGGGAATCCAGACTAAACCTTCAGCGACTACTAATTTATTAACATCTATCAAACTATACCCATAAACTTTAAAGGATGATTGATATACTTATGGTGAACTAGTCAAAGGCTGAAAAAATACTCCACACATCAGCATGCGACTGTCAGGAATCAATATAATGACAATGAAATAAAGTACATACTACAACATCGAGTTAATACCATTAAACAAAAGAAGTGTGATTGTGAACATAAATTGAATTCCAATGTGGGCACGAACATACTCCCATCTGTTCCAACATACTCACGTTTGGTTTCCTAGCGAACAATTGTTGACAAAAGAAATCCAACATGGACAGGCAGATTGACTCTAGAAAACCTGCACGCTCGTCCAAAGGTCTGGTCACAATATCACAACCATATTGCAAATTGCTGTTGAAATTCAAAAAAAGCCTTATAAATTTAAACCTATAACAACGCTTAAAATCACTTTATTGTAATCACATAGTCATGCCATATGGTGGAAATGTACGAAGGTTTCAACATTTAGTAATGTCTCGTCCGTAGCATCAACGTGTCGTGCGTGTCATCCGTAACTTTGGGACACAACTTTGTTTATCAGTTCATTAGTTTCATTATAAATGATACCTACGAGCTATGTAGTTAGCATTGGTCTAATAGTCGGAATGTGATTGCTTATTGTATACACATGTGAAACTCGACAAGCAGAATAACAAAATAATCGCTTTAACTGACACCAGAAAATTGTGTTGAATGTGCAGTAGATCACAAAATTTGCAGCCGAATTTATCATTAGAAAAAGGTCAGTAATTTCTCGTATTCCTCTCACAAGAAAGTTTTCCTCCAAATAGCCCAGGCCGAGGAATATGGACATAATGGTATCAGGAATGTTGCAAAACAGGAACACGAGTATAACGACAACCAACATGGTGGTTATTTTATGCTTCTTCGTAGCTTTTGATCGAAAAATACGACTTCGGTGTAGCCCGTACAAAATGAAAGTGTTAAAGATTATCAAAATCAGCAAAGGTATGATGGAGCGCATGAGATTCTGAAACCATGTGTATATTTCGGTAAATATGTTATTTTTCCACAATTCTGTCACTACAAGTTCAAACTGATATGCTCCTGTTACGTTATCCAGACGTTGAATTATTCTGTATCTCATTGCATACGGCACAGATAACACGGCCATAATTATAAAAACGGATGATGACACTAGTTTGGCTCTATAGATGTTGCAAAATAATTTTACCTTCATTGGATGACAAATACAGAAATAACGTTCCACTGCAACCGAAATGACTAACCAAGCTGATATGCACGGAGAGGCGTTGGACACGTAGTGAGCATACGGGTACAACATCCCGTGGGCTTTTTGTGCTGCTGGTATATCTATCTGGAACAACAGAGTCACCGGAAAATATAGGAAGTCGAAAATTAATTTGATTAAATCCGAGATCGATAAGGCAAATAGGAAGGTGTTAGTTGAAGACCGCATTTGACGTTGAGACATCACGATGATAGACATGATGTGGCCGGTAATTCCGAACACGCAAATGATCGGGTAGAACACGAGTCCAGTGATGAACCGCGCTCGTAGGTAGAATGTTTCGTACTGATGGTACGAATTGGAACTTGTATTTCCGTGCAAGTTCGGGTCGTGTAGACTCGACATGTTGCCAGATCAAGTAGCCACCAATGTCATAGACAAGTCAGTCATGAGAGAAATCTGTTATAAATAAAATAAGTTTCAAAAGATAAACAAATAATAAAACACGATATAAAGCCTTTGTTATATTTACAATGATTTGGTATGCTCAACATGTATAAAGCTTCCTTTAAATACGATAATACGTATTATTTATCGGGTATAAATAAAGATCAATTGCACACAGCACTCTTGACGCCAAAACAATACCCTAACAATGCATTTCAAGACATACGCTTCTTTTAAATGCAAAAATACTACATTTTTTCGGTATACCAACTCGTTCAATGCATACCCTTCAATTATATTTAGACACAATTATCAAATTGTGTTGATTGTCTAGAAGTTTGTATAAGAACTGTAAATTACGCATGGTCGTTTTGGTTAGCGAAAGAACACGCAATTGGCAATGTATTGGGGTACATCGAGTAAAGAGTGATTTCTCAATTTACATTTGAATCTATATTGGGAGAGGATATAAAAAAACTCATATTTAAGTAAATCGCACAAGAAGACGAAAGTAACGCATAATGTACATGTATTCATCAAGCAGAGAATTTATGGTTTTTTGAATATTTTAATATAAATAAAATTAACACAATATTCCTAAGATGGGGTTTAGGTAAAATCATAACAGTAAAGTTTAACGACATTAAGGTCGTGTTAGACAACATTTTATTCCTACTTTTTGACACTTACCTGACAGCGTTAAAGATTCGTCTTATTTTTGTATTGTCTTCAGACAAATATGAAACATTTATATGAACATTATATGATCGCCGAACGCAAACCAAAACGTAATGCATTAATGACAAAGATTGATGTCGTTTTATTTTATTCTATATATATTGATTTTGTATGACTAAGAAATAATCTCAAATGCCATTTGCAATAAATTTAATAATTATTTTATAACATGTCCAATAATATAAATCAAAAGAGAACATCACAAAGCACAAACTTATCACGAAACACATACAAGTGGAGTCAACGGCATTGCACGGCTAATTAAAAGCGTTTAGGTTTTCAATCGTCTTACGGACGCCACAACCTTAAACCTTATTAAAATTCAGTAAAACATAAAAATACAGCGTACGTTGAACAGCGTAACATGTAAGGATATTTAATGCTTGCACTGTTATGGCTATTATGTTTTATGTATAGTACGTAATCCAGGCAATAACAATTTTGTATCATATATTGTTGTTAAAAAAACGAAGGTCAGAATAATTGATTTGTAGGAACTAAATCATAAGTGCGAATCATCTATATACCACACATCTATATTCCTGCCTATTCAGTCGTTGTACAAGTATGGAAACTTTGTAACGATAGAGTTAGAACATGTACATTTTACTTTTTAATTTTCTTTTTTCATCAGATTTTCAGAATTTGAAAATATTCGGCGTGTAGTGTACGAATTACAAAATAATGTAATACAGTTTAATTCGGACAAGGATTTTCGTATATTTGTGGAAATTATGTAACCTTTTAATTTAGAATATTAACATCCCATACACGCATTTCAGCGACAAAAACAACACATTTAACAATTTGGAAAAAATAGGTTATCAGATACATAACCAGATATCAATAGTTGTGTCAGTCTACTGTTGACGAACAATATAAAAATTTCCTGTGCTAAACAAAAGATCAATTGGAATTCAAAAGTACGATTCATTTTTTTATAGTAATTGTTACTCACATGAAAAAATTATCCGCTTCTCTAATAATATATAAATCCTGTTAGGTAAGTTCTAGCTCGGCGTTCAAAAGTCCGATTACCGTTTCTTCGCAAAGCAAATCTGAAACTAATTTCTAATTTCTACTTCTTCCGTACACCTTTCGCCGTGAGGTAAAGAATTATATATTATTGGAATGATATACAATCCACAATTAAAAACGGTCAGTGTTCTGATCGCTGTTATACAGATATTACAAACAACGTGAACGAGCTTTCAAGCGTGAAGTAAGTTTCCTGCAACGTTCGATAACAACACTGAGTCGTTAGGCCACACACAGTGAAATCAGAGTTGATATTATCTATTACTGGATAAACGGCAAGGGATAAACGCCGTGGAACGGTTAATGCTGATCACTGGTGTTTAAACTGGTTTTAAAGCGCTCAACCTCACACTTGGTCCAGCAATATTCATGATACATATAAGTGTAAATAATATTTAACCTCATAGCATTGCAACTCAATTTAAACAGTGATAAAATGGAATTAAAACTAATTCAATTAAATTATCATGTAATTACTAGATGGTAAGAATGATATCAGAGCAACAGAGTTACAAATTTGAGGAACGATGAAATGAAATTACGAACACGTATCAACTAACTCCATTATTTTACAAAATGATTTAAAAACACATTTATAGCGTCATGTGGTTAATATTTCAGATCATCATCGTACAGACAGAAGCAGCAATATTTGGTGTAAAAGATCCATATTACATAGCTTAGTTGTTTATGTGACTTTAATATACTATGAGAATAAATTAAATGAAAATGAATGTAATACCTAAAAAGAATAATTGTATAGACTGAGGCGATAATTTATCAAAACGAAAATTATATTAGCATTTATAAAAAGCTGCGTGATCTGTGAACGCGTATATTATTCAAAATAAATAAAACGAAGCTTAAAAAGGAATCGATCGAGAAACGTCAATCAAAGAGAAAATATTAATTAAGTTGAACGATATAAACCCGATAACCTATGCATGTAGCTGAGACAGTAGCGAGGACACGATGACGTCGCCAGTATCGAATGAAATATTATTAAAGGGTAGTACTGTAAAATCGAATTACCAATACAACCAGCTGTGTTTATTGAACATCCTAGAACATGTAGAAGCAAACATATAAAAGGGTCATTCCATTAATAATTCCAAATTTTAAGAGAAGAAAGATATAGTATAAACATGCATACACATCATATACCTGTTATTCTAATTAATATGCATACACATCATATACCTGTTATTCTAATTAATATGCATACACATCATATACCTGTTATTCTAATTAATATGCATACACATCATATAGTTGTTATTCTAATTAAACAGAATTTGCAGTGAATTTAAAATATGCTTAAAATATTTAATAAGTATATGGTTTCATGGTTTTTTGTCGGTTTAATAAACTTTAGATACGTTCTAGGTCACTTGGATGGGTAACATAAGATTATCGCGTCATGTTTTGGTATAAATAACTCCATTTTCTGTCTTCATAGGTACATATTATTAATATCGTTAGTGTAGTGTAACCTGGAAACAACAACAAGAAACATTTGAAAACAAACCAGAAAATCCTGGTATTTACCAATTACATCAGTGTACTATAAACATTCCAGGTAAAAATGAACATTTCGAAGATCATGTTGACAGTAGTGCTTATAATAGTTAATCTGAGAAACTTTCAAACAGACGTCAATCATGAAGTGCAGTATTATTCGTATGACCTCATTTTCGGTCAAACAAAAGTTCTGTCTTCGTTCTCACTATGAGAAAATACATTTTATGAACATTTCATCGTCCCATTCCATAATTGTGGTAAATCTAAACATGCAACTTCCTCGTCTAGATGCTCACTATCGAACTGGACTCAAATGTGTTTGCCTTTGTGTGGAGATATTTACCCTTGTCCTGGACCGGTAAATGCAAGTACTCCAAACAATACGTTGGATGTGTTTTCAGCGTTTAGAAATAGAGGTTTACATATTTTTCACATGAACATTCGCTGTTTAATACCAATAGACGAAATTCGTTTACTTGTTCGTCAATCCAACGCCGCAGTTTTGTGTTTATCTGAAACTTTGTTAGACGATAGTGTGCCAGATAATAAAATTTCCATAGAAATTTATGTTATTACTCGCAAGGACCGCAACCGTCATGGGGAGCTGTGTGTATCTACGTAGTTTTCATTGATTTTATATAGACCACCATCACAGAATAATTTTTATAGTGCACTGGAATCTGTGTTTTTATCTTGCAATGACATGAACTTGAAAGAATGCATTTAATTAGGGGATTGTAATACAAATATTTATGATAAAAGGCATCTTCTGGGTAAAGCATTGTTTAGTATGTGTGACCTTTTCAGTTTGAATCAATTAATTCAGCATATAACAAGAGTATGTTCAGCTTCTATTATTGATCTCATATTGGTTTCTGATGAGGACAACATTTCTAATAGTGGTGTAATTGACTGTGCACTTAGTGATCATCAAATGATATTTTGTACCAGAAAAGTCACTCAATCCTTTATTGGCAAACACAACGTAGTGAAAGCAAGATCCTTAAAACACTATTACAAAGACAGTTTTCAGCAGCATTTACTTGGATGTGACTGGTCAGAAGTGTTGTTAAGTGATTGTGTCACTGATGCTTGGGGATGTTTCAAAAATATATTCATTGACTCAATTGATAAATTTGCTCCAGTGAAAGAAATTAGACTGAAACAAAGAAATGAACGATGGATTAATTCTGATGTTCTACATTGTATCCAGGAACGTGATAAAGCTTTTTCAATGTACAAGAAGAAAGAACAAAACTGAAGAAAATTTGAAACACTTTAAAACTTATAGAAATCAAGCACAGTCTGTTATTTTTGAAGCTCGGAAAAATTATTTTACATAATCTTTAGATAACAACAAATCAGATTCTAAATAACTGTGTTAATGTTTAAAAAATATAGGTTTTCCATCTAAAAAGAGTCAGGCAGAATGTAATATTGGTTTAAAGATAGATGATGAAATTTGTTTTGATAAATGTAAAGTTGATGAAGAGTTCAATACTTTTTATTCTACAGTTGCTTCCAAGCTAGTTGAAAAATTTCCAAAATGTCAAAAGATTTTTGGTAGTAGTTTTGTTTTTAACTTTTATTCTTCTAAAGGTGTCAAAGCTGATAATTTTAGTTTTTACCTTGTCTCTGAAAGTAAGATTTTAAAATATTTGATTTCTCTTAGTTCAAATAAAGCTACTGGGTTAGACGGTATCCCCTCTCGTTTTGTAAAAGATGCTGCCCCAATAATGTCAGCCCCACTTACCCACATAATTAATTTGTCCATCATTCAAGGTTCTGTACCGGATGACCTGAAGTCAGCTCGAGTGGTCCAATTATTTAAGAAAAATGACTCGACGGAGGTTGGTAATTATCGTCCAGTATCAGTTCTTAGTGTTATATCCAAAGCATTGGAAAATATTATCTTTGGTCAGGTTGAAAAATATCTGTCTTCAAATAATTTCCTGTATGATTTCCAGTCTGGCTTCAGAAAAAGTTTCTCTACTGACACATGTCTCATTCATCTTACACATTACATTAGGTTCCAAATGGATAAAGGTAATCTTGTTGGTATAGTTTTGCTGGATTTGCAGAAAGCATTTGAGATTGTTGATCATGGCATTTTATTGACGAAGTTGAAGGCGTTGGGTCTATCACACGTTACTATTTAGTGGTTTACTTCATATTTGTCGGATCGACATCAATTGGTTGATGTCCGTGATAGTCAATCTTCTCGAGCAACGATAACATGTGGTGTTCCCCAGGGCTCTTTCGAGGACCGTTGTTGGTTCTTTTCTACGTCAATTACATGTCTGGTGCAGTAAAAATTAAGTTGTTACTGTATGCAGATTATTCTGGTATGTTGGTCTCTGGTAAGTATAGGTCTGAACTGGAATCAGTTGTGAGCTCCGAAATGAATGTTCTAAGTGAATGGTTTATTTTTAATTAGCTATCTTTGCATTCGGGTAAGACTGAATCTGTTTTGTTTAGCTCCAAAGCAAGGATAATGTCTGGACAATATCTTAATGTTGTATGCAATGGTAAACCTATTAAAGCTAAGGATTCTGTTAAGTATCTTGGGGCCACTTTTGATCAAAGTCTATCGTTTGATTCAACGGCTAGGTCAACTATCAAGAAAGCTAATGCTAGGTTGAAGTTTTTGTACAGGAAGTGTAAGTTCCTTAACCCCCACTCTAAAATGTTATCGGTCACATCCCTCATCCAGTGTCATTTTGATTATGGTTGTTCAATTCGGTCTAACAGCTTGACTCATGAACTTAGGAATAAATTACAGGCCACCCGGAACAGAATGATCAGGTTTGTGTTGGATCTTGAAGCAAGGGCTCATATAGATCAAAGTCATTTTGTCAAGCTAAACTGGTTACCTTTCTCTAAAAGAGTTGATCAAATCATGTTGTGCCATGTGTTCAAATCTACAGTGGTAGATTATCAGGTTACCTAAATGAGCCTTTCATTCCGCTTAGTTCAGTTCATAACTATCCCACTAGGTTTACAGTGTCAATTGGTGCTTCTAATGATTCATTAACAGACACTGGAAAATGGTTTTTTCCCAAAGTTAAAGGTTTTGGTAAACGGTCATTTGCATATCATGGTTGTTTTCTCTGGAATGAAATGCCACAAGATATAAGACAGGCTAAGAACCTCCCCAATTTCAAGTACACCGTCAAAACCCATCTGCTTGCTACTATTTAAGTTTTTATGCTCCCTGAACATTTTCGGGGAGCATATAGTTGCCAGTTTGTCCATCCCTCCTTCCTTCCTTCCTTACTACCTTCCGTCACACTTTTGTTACAGATTCTCATAGCACCTTCAATACTTTACTGATTTCTTTCATATTTGGCATGTAGGTACCTTGCATAGACCTCTACCTTTTGATGAGGTTTGAGGTCACTGGGGTCAAGGTCAAGGTCAACGAGGCTAATAACAGATTTTTCCGTCATACTTTGTTACAGTTTCTCATAGCACCTTCAATACTTTACCGATCTCTTTCATATTTGGCATGTAGGTACCTTGCATGGACTTCTACCTTTTGATGAGGTTTGAGGTCACTGGGGTCAAGGTCACCGAGGCTAATAATAGATTTTTCCGTCACATTTTTGTTACAGTTTCTCATAGCACCTTCAATACTTTACCGATCTCTCTCATATTTGGCATGTAGGTACCTTGCATGGACCTCTACCTTTTGATGAAGTTTGAGGTCACTGGGGTCAAGGTCACTGATGCTAAAAATATATTTTTATGTCATGCTTTTGTTACAGTTTCTCATAGCGCATTAAATACTTTACCGATCTCTTTCATATTTGGCATGTAGGTACCTTGCATACACCTCTACCTTTTGATGAGGTTTAAGGTCACGGGGGTCAAGGTCAAGGTCACCGAGGCTAATAATAGATTTTCCGTCATGCTTTTGTTACTTTACCGATCTGTTTCCTATTTGGCATGTAGGTACCTTCCATCGACCTCTACCTTTTAATGAGGTTTGAGGTCACTGAGCTCAAGGTCACCAAGGCTAATAATAGATTTTCCGTCACGCTTTTCTTACAGTTTCTCAAAGGGCCTTCAATACTTTACAGATGTCTTACATATTTGCCATGTAGGTACCTTGCATGGGCCTCTACCTTTTGATGAGGGTTGAGGTCAATGGGCTCAAGGTCACCGAGGCTATAAATATATTTTCCGTCAGGCTTTTGTAACAGTTTTTCATAGCACCTTCAATACTTTACCGATCTCTTTCATATTTGGCATGTAGGTACCTTGCATGGGCCTCTACCTTTTGATGAGGATTGAGGTCACTGGGGTCAAGGTCAAGGTCACAGAGGCTAATAAAAGATTTTTAGGTGGTTATTTACACAGAGATTGACAAAGCGTTTCATCGAGGAGCATCCATCAGTTTCACTGATATTCTTGTTTTTCCTAGTTTTAATTAGTTGTTGTTTCTAGGTCAACTACTTTAAATTTATTAAATTTTTTAAGGACCACAATGGAAATAAGGATTTACTTCCTTTTTTTGTGCTATCCTTGTATTTTATTTATTTATTTTATTTGGTTTAAATTTTTAGTACACACATATATATATTTATTTACCAATAGCAGTATTATTATTTGACTGTCTAAAATGTTTAGATTAAGTTATATAATTTATTGAATATTTATAAACCTGTATCTGTGTTTGTGTAATTTATCAACTATCATGCTATTTTAATTTATTGGTTTGCTATTTCTTTTGCCATCAGCAGATAAAACTTATTTTATATGTAATATATGCTTTACGTACCCTGTTTTAGAAATTGTTAAAATATGAAATAAATGAAAAATGAAAATGAAATGAGACGCGAGAATGGTGTGACATTGATTATGGGGTGCATGTGGGGTTCGGCTAACTATCAAGTCTGTTTAAACCCTCAATTCTTTGCAACGACCGTTCCCAAGCGGTAATCTCAGTTGTAATCGTTTTATGTGTAAAAGTGATATTCTGTGATATCTGGATATGAACACAACTGTGTGTCGTTATACAGTTTCTGAAGTTTCTTAAATCGCTTTATTTTATACTTCAACTGTTTGATTTGTGTTGTGTGGATGCAGTAGAACGTATTCCCCTACATATTGTCAATGTTGTTGTTTTTCAATCTTAGAGACTGTATGGGCAATTTTTTCATTAACCAAGACGGTTTAACCAGTTTAAATCAATTAATGTTTATAGTTGGAATTAAGTTAAAAAAGTAATGTATATGAACACACATTTATTTAATGATATATTTTCTGGAGTTATATTGTTTGCTAAATTTAATATGTACAAGTGCAACATATTAACAACTTAATAAATTTCGAAAAATAGGTACAAATATAAACTATAGTCTTCCTGTTAACAATTCTTAATGAAGAAGTAATTTATTGTACAAAACCCACATAATTTCAGGAACACAATGGTTAAAATAGCTTTTACGATTTAATCAATAATTTTTACGTTAAGAGAAACAACTGCATTCGAACGTCATAGATACAGCCCTACATACTATCGACTTCATTTATTTTTCAGATCACAATGGATTGTAAATTAATGTAATTTTTTTTTCTTGCATGTCGAATGCAATAATCTGCGTCGGAAATACGAATCGAAAAGAATTTATGTTCCTTTCGATACAAACGATCTAATACGGTTTAAAACGGTAATCCCGCTTAATATGTTATAAACCGTTCCGAAAACTTCAACGATAACGATATTCTGGATCCCGTCGTTCTAATACTTTAGTACTTCAGGCAACCGTGGAAAATGGCGGCGCACTAAGTATGTATTAATTATCGACAAAATATTAAAAGTTTGGAGTAAGTGAAAATCCTTCAAGCTTCTGTTAAGGTTTAGTTATAGGTATCGATCCGTCTATTTTTTTTTCAAAACACTTATGCTTTATTTAAAAAAAAAGATATTATGTCATGTTTACCCAATTCGGACACAACGTCTTTCGGATAATTAATGTGTACACAATTGCACAAGAGAATATCGGTTCAATGTACGTAATGTATATGATGTATTTTGTTTGATCAACAACAATGGCAAATGGAAATGATATGTATAATCACATCATTATCACTACTGTCTTATTCAAATATATCTTACCAAGAAAGGGTTAATACTATAATAAATCCATGTTCATGTATGTTGATTATCTCAGGTTATTAAAACATGCTTAACATAGTCAAATTGTATTATTTTTTCAGCATATGTCTAAGAAATTGGACGAGCTGGAAGAACGGGCACAAATGCACAGGCCATCCTGTACTTCAACCAAGGAGACTTGGTGTCAACAGCAATGAGGAAAGACATGAAATGATATTGATTAAACAAATCTTTGTGCAAACGTTAACTAATAAATTCTTTCTTCGGATTCCACACAACGGTTAAACCACTTGCCTGTTGCAGCGTTTGTAATTCTGATTTGGAACTGGAATGGCAGTTTGGAAATCTAAGAGTTGTTTGAACAATTTACTTCAGTTCTCTACTGACTGGATACACTAATGTGTGCCCAATAGGATATTTTCTAAAAAAAACTAAACAATTCTTAATAATGCTATTTGTTAAAGATGCTGTTATTTTATATTGTGAATTTAATATTTTCATCCTAAAATATTGACCTTGACTTACCGGTTCTGGGGGCCGTTTCATCAAACATCATGTGACAGATTTAGAATACGATGCATATTTCAAGTAAACATTATTTCTAAACACGAAATCATAGTATTGCTAATTTCGGTTAATTGATAAATATCATAATTTTCTAACCCATGGTCCAAATTTTGAGTGCATGTTGTTTAACAGCTTTAATATTTTCAATTAATTTATAATTAATATAAATAACTAATAATAAATAAATAACTAATATAATTAGAATTTATATTTCATATTAATTTTCAATATGTTGACTGCCGGTCTCACTGTTGGAAAACAAGTATGAATTGTATTATTCCTTTTAAGAAAAACTATACTAAGATAATGACATTTATTATATTATATATAGGTTAAGTTTAAAGTATATGTAATCTATCAACAAGGAAATTTACTTATAATGTATCAGGATTTTCAATAGCAGATTCTTGCATTTATACGCAAGCGAATTGAGATTAATTTGGTTTTGACCGTAACCATGTTTTTTTTATCCAACAAAATCCTGACCAACGAGTTAAGACAATTCATACACAACCGAATCGCCATGTTCATGACCCAGTTATGCTACTAATAGACATTATATCCGTGTTTGTAAGACCCTTTACCGATTAAAGAAACCTCAGGAATGTCGCTTATCTGATCTAAGTTTCATTCATGTGATTGAAATCAATGTTTAAATAGGAAAATAACAATACGGCTCTAGTTTTTCATATTTAGGATACTATTGGCATACAACAATAGTTTAACTGCTTCGTTCTTTTGAGTTTATAAAATTATTTACCAAATTTAGTGGGAGTAACAAACCTCAAACTAGTCTGTGGTCCAATTACACTTTCTGAAATGTGTCATATATATATATATATATAAGTGTTCAATAGCTAGACGATGAAACAGCCCTCTTTAGAAAAGAATCACGTGCTTTTGTATAAAAATATGTTATCTAAAATAAAATTGTAAAACAACATCAATATGATATTTCAGAAGGGTTGAAATAGACCAATGAACATTATAACCGGAATTATAATTAAATAACTATGTGTGCAATTGCCGTGTCAGGTATATAATTTGAAACCAATTGAATTTCTTTATTTTTAATTTTCAATACTCAAAACATTAACGCAAATAAGACCCATTATTAAAATATATATTTGAAATTGAAGAACGGTAAATGATTTAAGTTGAGATATTGTTATATGTCTTTTACACCTAACTACATCAACTTCAAGCAATCTCCATGCAGAGTTGTCGTTCCATGCTCTCACATACACCCCTGCAACGCGTTCGGCCGCCATTAGAACAAGCATCTTATTCAAACCGAACAAACGCTTTCAAAGTATATTTAATTGTATATTTAGGACATAAAGCATTAAATAATAAAAAAATCAATTTTAAATGTACGATACATCGGGCTAAAACCTGATAATTTGTATGCATCTTTTTGGAACTATTCAATTGCCAATTTACCCAAATGAAAACATTACGCTAAATTCGCTAATGTAAACAAATGTACAAATTGAGTGACTTGAAGCGCTGCTTCGACAGAAATGGTATATTTACATAGAAGAGACAGTAATTATGTTGTATTGATAAAAAAAATAAGGGGACTTTACTGTAATTGTCCTAGTTGTATGTATGAAGACATAGTTTACCATTTTTCAACTTACAATTAATAGTTAGAATGTGATCAAATCTGAAAATAATATAAGTATGGTCTAAATATTATGATAGTACTTAGTAGAAGAAGGGTCTTGAACAGTATTCATACCGACTAGTTGGTGTCTTTTAAAAGTCGAAATATTTCAGCATGTAGACTTGATAATTACTCTTCTCAAGATCATGAATGAATATGGTTCAGATAAGTAAAGGGATATATCAACCAAAAGTAAACCTTGGAGGAAAATTCACTCAGTATAGGGCTCGAACCCATGACAGTTGGAACACTTACACAGTGATCTACAATCATAGTTGAATTACCCTTGCATAAATGTTTCCTTCCCTTTTAACTGAAAGCCGACCTGCTTTTTATCTCTGACAAAATTAATGTAAACCCAGGAAAAAAGTGCTCCCAGGCTAGTGGTTAAAATAAATGCCAGTGAAGACTGCCTGTGAAGATTGCAATATTTTAGATGTACACCTGGTACTCTTAAGTATACTACAATGTACCCAGGGGGTAAGGAAAATACGCTTAAGGCATCCAGCAATACTCCGGTGTACGTTTTATTATATTTTCCTTACCCGGGGTACTTTGTAGTATACTAAAGAGTACCCAAGGTACTGAAATATTACTTGAGCCGACAATTACTAATCTTGGTTGTCTCAATTGGTCGTTGTCGTCTAAGGTACTTCTTAAAAGTACCCCGAGTACTCTTCAGTATACTACTATGTACCCCGGGTATGGGAAATACGCTTGAAGGCAACTGGCCGGCCATACTCCAGGGTACTTTGTAATATATATTTCCTATAGTAGCCGGGCACTTTGTAGTATACTTAAGAGTACCCAGGGTACTTGTATGTAGTACCTGAGCCGACATTGACCAAATGAGCGTTAGTGGTTACTGTCCTTTCACAACACTTCAGTTTAAGATGAGCATAACCCAAATAACACAGATGAGTAGAAACATTACCGCCACCATTACTAGTCAATGTATAGTTTTAATCAGAACTGTTAACAGACTGAGATTGGAAAACAATTCATTTTATCTTATAAGATTACTGTAATTATATTGATGTTTCAGTATTTGATATTTCAAATATTGTATTCAAACAAAATTGAAAATATTCAAGAAACATAAATATTAGAACAAGTCTCTTAAAATGGCGGCATATTTCTGGGTATAATAACTGAGGAAAACACAAACATACTAGCTTGTTATATCTAAATACCAGTATTTAACACATGTGTTTAAGCAGTACCATTTAATAAGGTTTAATACAATACTTGAAAATACATGAACAATTCAAAATAGTTAAAAATCTGAACTTAAGTTGTAATGTATTGCAGATTTACAGATGTGTATTATGTAAGAAAGATCCAGTGAAAAATTATATTACTGTAAGTTTTTACAAAATACCACAGATAACATATTTTTGAAGGTCTATAGTCTTAAAATTGCTCCCTTTCCTTTAACATGCCCGTGTATTTCAAGATAGAATACTTTCCATGCCAGAGGAAAGAGGTCTGGGTTCAAATCCCAGCGGGGGTTTCAGAGGAGATGCATTTTGGGACAAAATTAATGATTGTAACTATTCGCTTTGCTTTATCCTTGAATTAAACCAAAGTAACATGCAATTGTGTTGAAAATAATCTTTGCTTCTACATAAAACAAAAGACATCAAACTTATGAATGGATTTTATTTTACTTTTTTTAGTCACTTAAACTATGCTGCAACATTCAAATGCAAAAGAATAACATTAATGGCGTCAATATACTCAATATAATACAAACACAGTATAATGCAAAAAGAGATGACATAAAAGAGTCAATAATTATAAAACAACATTCACAATTTATAACAATTTAAATGAATTATTACACATGACATAAAGTGGGTGACACTGTTTCTTTTTAGTTATTTGTGACTTTACATTATCTGTGTGAAATTGTAAAAAAACAAATCCTCAAAGTTTGCAAAGATGTTATAACTTAAAGGGGAACTATATGCAAGAATATATAATAACTGGTGATAGTCATGTTCTGGTATTTAAATATATCTTATTAACAAAAACTTGACAAATGTCATACTATCACTCATACTAGTACTAAACCATTGATGAAATTGCTTTCAATTCAATATCTTTATCCATGACCACATTAGTGAATTAAAGCTTTGAAAGTTTGGAAAAGGAATTAGAACTTTGTGTGTGCGCCTATGAACCGTGTAAAAAGAGGCAAACCAATTAACATGGTTTACAACTGACTTTTTGATATCTTCTCACTGAACTCATGCAGTATGTGGCTTGGAACTGGAATCCCATATTGTTGAAAAGGCATTGTTTTATGTCCTGGGTATTGGAAAACAGATCAGTAGGAATCCAACGACTTAACTTTTTCTGTAGATTGTTCATGCATTACCACTTATCCACTGTCTCACATGTTAACTTATCAAATTTCACAGGGAAGGGGGACTGAATTTGTCATGTCTGTTTTTGACACTTTACTAAAGAAAATGTTACTGGTGAACAAATGCCTTTTCTCGTTACTGGGAATATATCATAAATATCATTATAAAGTTATTTCCTGAAAATAGACATCATAACATATTAATATGAATTAAAAACAATACATTTATGATGATTACATTATTTGTTTCATTATTGATATATTTTGCCGACACAAATATAATACAACCCCTTGGTATTAGAGTTGTTAAATGACAAAATGACAGTAAATTTCTTTACTATTGCCTACTTTTGAAACAAGGCCATACAATTGGATTGTGTGTATATCGTCTGAATTTGTTTTGATCAAGCGAAAAATTGTGATTTAAAGTGCATGAAAAATACATACAGTGACCCATAAACGACAACACCATTTAAAAACTTGTATTCGTGTTTGGTGAAAACGTGTTATTCAGGCCTCCACGACTTTTGAAAAACTTAATTAAACCTAAGGCACAATTCAGGCTGACTGATTGATTGAATCAATCAGTAATAGATTCAATAAAATAATAAGAATGTATACGGTATGTGATTTTGAAACGATTTTAAATAAATCAGCTTTGTACCCATATATAATTAGGTTTTGCACAAATCTAGCCCATTTTGGAGTAAGTCTGTTATTAAATAGCTCAAAGAGACTGCCGAACAAGTATTTTGTTTTGATTACCGGTAAGATATAAACACTTCCAATATTCATCTTCTAGAATGGTGACATTTCTCTGATTATCAATAACTGCATAACTCTGAAAATTGTGAATAGGTTATGTTTTTAATTTTATATTGTTTTTATTGCCCTTTGAGGATTTACTTTCAAAATATATTCCCAGTAATTGTTGATTTTTAAATATTCTTTTATGTAAAGAAGTATGTTTGTTTACATTAAACACATATAGCCATATAATAATGAATTAAGACTGATACGAGATATTGTGGATTGTTTTCTATAAAACAGTGTGTTGCTAGTCATATGAAAGTTAAATTACTTCATTTAAGAAACAAAGCAATATTATACAAAGCAAAGTTTAGGATGGCATGTATACAATGATCACTATCTTTAAAATTTACCACATCCAGGAAAATATTTTTTTATAGAAAAACATTTCTATGGAGTGGTGTATCGTATCTTAAACTGTGACCCAGCATTTGTAAAAAATACGAGATATGTACATTTCCACAAAGGAAATTTATATCTGCGTTGAATAAGACCAAGTTCAAGGAAATCGCTTCACAAGTGACGAAGTTATGGCTGTTCAAAGCGATGCACCATGTTTTCGGGTCATTTTGAGTTGAATACCGTGTTAAATATATATATGTATATATTGGATAGTGATTTTTGTCAGAGAAGTTGATTTTTCGTTATAATTTGATTATTTTTCATTCACAATAATGCTTTTACTAATT